>NW_028227564.1:68911-131199 GCF_978045245.1 Mus caroli | reverse complement strand
TCTAATGCGGGTTTTTCAGTAAATTCTAAGTTTTTCAGTGCAACTCACTCATATACAATGTACTACACTGTGCATTTCGTCTAATGGGGGTTTTTCAGTAAATTCTAAGTTTTTCAGTGCAACTCACTCATATACAGTGTACTACACTGTGCATTTCGTCTAATGCGGGTTTTTCAGTAAATTCTAAGTTTTTCAGTGCAACTCACTCATATACAATGTACTACACTGTGCATTTCGTCTAATGCGGGTTTTTCAGTAAATTCTAAGTTTTTCAGTGCAACTCACTCATATACAGTGTACTACACTGTGCATTTCGTCTAATGCGGGTTTTTCAGTAAATTCTAAGTTTTTCAGTGCAACTCACTCATATACTGTGTACTATACTGTGCATTTCGTCTAATGCGGGTTTTTCAGTAAATTCTAAGTTTTTCAGTGCAAGTCACTCATATACAATGTACTACACTGTGCATTTCATCTAATGCGGGTTTTTCAGTAAATTCTAAGTTTTTCAGTGCAACTCACTCATATACTATGTACTACACTGTGCATTTCTTCTAATGCGGGTTTTTCAGTAAATTCTAAGTTTTTCAGTGCAACTCACTCATATACAATGTACTACACTGTGCATTTCGTCTAATGCGGGTTTTTCAGTAAATTCTAAGTTTTTCAGTGCAACTCACTCATATACTATGTACTACACTGTGCATTTCGTCTAATTCGGGTTTTTCAGTAAATTCTAAGTTTTTCAGTGCAACTCACTCATATACAATGTACTACACTGTGCATTTCGTCTAAAGCGGGTTTTTCAGTAAATTCTAAGTTTTTCAGTGCAACTCACTCATATACAATGTACTACACTGTGCATTTCGTCTAATGCGGGTTTTTCAGTAAATTCTAAGTTTTTCAGTGCAACTCACTCATATACAATGTACTACACTGTGCATTTCGTCTAAAGCGGGTTTTTCAGTAAATTCTAAGTTTTTCAGTGCAACTCACTCATATACAATGTACTACACTGTGCATTTCGTCTAATGCGGGTTTTTCAGTAAATTCTAAGTTTTTCAGTGCAACTCACTCATATACAATGTACTACACTGTGCATTTCGTCTAATGCGGGTTTTTCAGTAAATTCTAAGTTTTTCAGTGCAACTCACTCATATACAATGTACTACACTGTGCATTTCGTCTAATGCGGGTTTTTCAGTAAATTCTAAGTTTTTCAGTGCAACTCACTCATATACAGTGTACTACACTGTGCATTTAGTCTAATGCGGGTTTTTCAGTAAATTCTAAGTTTTTCAGTGCAACTCACTCATATACTGTGTACTATACTGTGCATTTCGTCTAATGCGGGTTTTTCAGTAAATTCTAAGTTTTTCAGTGCAAGTCACTCATATACAATGTACTACACTGTGCATTTCATCTAATGCGGGTTTTTCAGTAAATTCTAAGTTTTTCAGTGCAACTCACTCATATACTATGTACTACACTGTGCATTTCGTCTAATGCGGGTTTTTCAGTAAATTCTAAGTTTTTCAGTGCAACTCACTCATATACAATGTACTACACTGTGCATTTCGTCTAATGCGGGTTTTTCAGTAAATTCTAAGTTTTTCAGTGCAACTCACTCATATACTATGTACTACACTGTGCATTTTGTCTAATTCGGGTTTTTCAGTAAATTCTAAGTTTTTCAGTGCAACTCACTCATATACAATGTACTACACTGTGCATTTCGTCTAATGCGGGTTTTTCAGTAAATTCTAAGTTTTTCAGTGCAACTCACTCATATACAATGTACTACACTGTGCATTTCGTCTAAAGCGGGTTTTTCAGTAAATTCTAAGTTTTTCAGTGCAACTCACTCATATACAATGTACTACACTGTGCATTTCGTCTAATGCGGGTTTTTCAGTAAATTCTAAGTTTTTCAGTGCAACTCACTCATATACAATGTACTACACTGTGCATTTCGTCTAAAGCGGGTTTTTCAGTAAATTCTAAGTTTTTCAGTGCAACTCACTCATATACAATGTACTACACTGTGCATTTCGTCTAATGCGGGTTTTTCAGTAAATTCTAAGTTTTTCAGTGCAACTCACTCATGTACAATGTACTACACTGTGCATTTCGTCTAATGCGGGTTTTTCAGTAAATTCTAAGTATTTCAGTGCAACTCACTCATATACAATGTACTACACTGTGCATTTCGTCTAATTCGGGTTTTTCAGTAAATTCTAAGTTTTTCAGTTCAACTCACTCATATACAATGTACTACACTGTGCATTTCGTCTAATGCGGGTTTTTCAGTAAATTCTTAGTTTTTCAGTGCAACTCACTCATATACAATGTACTACACTGTGCATTTCGTCTAATGCGGGTTTTTCAGTAAATTCTAAGTTTTTCAGTGCAACTCACTCATATACAAATTACTACACTGTGCATTTCGTCTAATGCGGGTTTTTCAGTAAATTCTAAGTTTTTCAGTGCAACTCACTCATATACAATGTACTACACTGTGCATTTCGTCTAATGCGGGCTTTTCAGTAAATTCTAAGTTTTTCAGTGCAACTCACTCATATACAGTGTACTACACTGTGCATTTCCTCTAATGCGGGTTTTTCAGTAAATTCTAAGTTTTTCAGTGCAACTCACTCATATACTGTGTACTACACTGTTCATTTCGTCTAATGCGGGTTTTTCAGTAAATTCTAAGTTTTTCAGTGCAACTCATTCAGTGCAACTCACTCATATACAATGTACTACACTGTGCATTTCGTCTAATGCGGGTTTTTCAGTAAATTCTAAGTTTTTCAGTGCAACTCACTCATATACTATGTACTACACTGTGCATTTCGTCTAATGCGGGTTTTTCAGTAAATTCTAAGTTTTTCAGTGCAACTCACTCATATACAATGTACTACACTGTGCATTTCGTCTAATGCGGGTTTTTCAGTAAATTCTAAGTTTTTCAGTGCAACTCACTCATATACTATGTACTACACTGTGCATTTCGTCTAATGCGGGTTTTTCAGTAAATTCCTAGTTTTTCAGTGCAACTCACTCATATACTATGTACTACACTGTGCATTTCGTCTAATGCGGGTTTTTCAGTAAATTCTAAGTTTTTCAGTGCAACTCACTCATGTACAATGTACTACACTGTGCATTTCGTCTAATGCGGGTTTTTCAGTAAATTCTAAGTTTTTCAGTGCAACTCACTCATATACAATGTACTACACTGTGCATTTCGTCTAATTCGGGTTTTTCAGTAAATTCTAAGTTTTTCAGTTCAACTCACTCATATACAATGTACTACACTGTGCATTTCGTCTAATGCGGGTTTTTCAGTAAATTCTAAGTTTTTCAGTGCAACTCACTCATATACAATGTACTACACTGTGCATTTCGTCTAATGCGGGTTTTTCAGTAAATTCTAAGTTTTTCAGTGCAACTCACTCATATACAAATTACTACACTGTGCATTTCGTCTAATGCGGGTTTTTCAGTAAATTCTAAGTTTTTCAGTGCAACTCACTCATATACAATGTACTACACTGTGCATTTCGTCTAATGCGGGTTTTTCAGTAAATTCTAAGTTTTTCAGTGCAACTCACTCATATACAATGTACTACACTGTGCATTTCGTCTAATACGGATTTTTCAGTAAATTCTAAGTTTTTCAGTGCAACTCACTCATATACAATGTACTACACTGTGCATTTCGTCTAATGCGGGTTTTTCAGTAAATTCTAAGTTTTTCAGTGCAACTCACTCATATACTATGTACTACACTGTGCATTTCGTCTAATGCGGGTTTTTCAGTAAATTCTAAGTTTTTCAGTGCAACTCACTCATATACTATGTACTACACTGTGCATTTCGTCTAAAGCGGGTTTTTCAGTAAATTCTAAGTTTTTCAGTGCAACTCACTCATATACAATGTACTACACTGTGCATTTCGTCTAATGCGGGTTTTTCAGTAAATTCTAAGTTTTTCAGTGCAACTCACTCATATACAATGTACTACACTGTGCATTTCGTCTAAAGCGGGTTTTTCAGTAAATTCTAAGTTTTTCAGTGCAACTCACTCATATACAATGTACTACACTGTGCATTTCGTCTAATGCGGGTTTTTCAGTAAATTCTAAGTTTTTCAGTGCAACTCACTCATATACAATGTACTACACTGTGCATTTCGTCTAATGCGGGTTTTTCAGTAAATTCTAAGTTTTTCAGTGCAACTCACTCATATACAATGTACTACACTGTGCATTTCGTCTAATGCGGGTTTTTCAGTAAATTCTAAGTTTTTCAGTGCAACTCACTCATATACAGTGTACTACACTGTGCATTTCGTCTAATGCGGGTTTTTCAGTAAATTCTAAGTTTTTCAGTGCAACTCACTCATATACTGTGTACTATACTGTGCATTTCGTCTAATGCGGGTTTTTCAGTAAATTCTAAGTTTTTCAGTGCAAGTCACTCATATACAATGTACTACACTGTGCATTTCATCTAATGCGGGTTTTTCAGTAAATTCTAAGTTTTTCAGTGCAACTCACTCATATACTATGTACTACACTGTGCATTTCTTCTAATGCGGGTTTTTCAGTAAATTCTAAGTTTTTCAGTGCAACTCACTCATATACAATGTACTACACTGTGCATTTCGTCTAATGCGGGTTTTTCAGTAAATTCTAAGTTTTTCAGTGCAACTCACTCATATACTATGTACTACACTGTGCATTTCGTCTAATTCGGGTTTTTCAGTAAATTCTAAGTTTTTCAGTGCAACTCACTCATATACAATGTACTACACTGTGCATTTCGTCTAAAGCGGGTTTTTCAGTAAATTCTAAGTTTTTCAGTGCAACTCACTCATATACAATGTACTACACTGTGCATTTCGTCTAATGCGGGTTTTTCAGTAAATTCTAAGTTTTTCAGTGCAACTCACTCATATACAATGTACTACACTGTGCATTTCGTCTAAAGCGGGTTTTTCAGTAAATTCTAAGTTTTTCAGTGCAACTCACTCATATACAATGTACTACACTGTGCATTTCGTCTAATGCGGGTTTTTCAGTAAATTCTAAGTTTTTCAGTGCAACTCACTCATATACAATGTACTACACTGTGCATTTCGTCTAATGCGGGTTTTTCAGTAAATTCTAAGTTTTTCAGTGCAACTCACTCATATACAATGTACTACACTGTGCATTTCGTCTAATGCGGGTTTTTCAGTAAATTCTAAGTTTTTCAGTGCAACTCACTCATATACAGTGTACTACACTGTGCATTTCGTCTAATGCGGGTTTTTCAGTAAATTCTAAGTTTTTCAGTGCAACTCACTCATATACTGTGTACTATACTGTGCATTTCGTCTAATGCGGGTTTTTCAGTAAATTCTAAGTTTTTCAGTGCAAGTCACTCATATACAATGTACTACACTGTGCATTTCATCTAATGCGGGTTTTTCAGTAAATTCTAAGTTTTTCAGTGCAACTCACTCATATACTATGTACTACACTGTGCATTTCGTCTAATGCGGGTTTTTCAGTAAATTCTAAGTTTTTCAGTGCAACTCACTCATATACAATGTACTACACTGTGCATTTCGTCTAATGCGGGTTTTTCAGTAAATTCTAAGTTTTTCAGTGCAACTCACTCATATACTATGTACTACACTGTGCATTTTGTCTAATTCGGGTTTTTCAGTAAATTCTAAGTTTTTCAGTGCAACTCACTCATATACAATGTACTACACTGTGCATTTCGTCTAATGCGGGTTTTTCAGTAAATTCTAAGTTTTTCAGTGCAACTCACTCATATACAATGTACTACACTGTGCATTTCGTCTAAAGCGGGTTTTTCAGTAAATTCTAAGTTTTTCAGTGCAACTCACTCATATACAATGTACTACACTGTGCATTTCGTCTAATGCGGGTTTTTCAGTAAATTCTAAGTTTTTCAGTGCAACTCACTCATATACAATGTACTACACTGTGCATTTCGTCTAAAGCGGGTTTTTCAGTAAATTCTAAGTTTTTCAGTGCAACTCACTCATATACAATGTACTACACTGTGCATTTCGTCTAATGCGGGTTTTTCAGTAAATTCTAAGTTTTTCAGTGCAACTCACTCATGTACAATGTACTACACTGTGCATTTCGTCTAATGCGGGTTTTTCAGTAAATTCTAAGTATTTCAGTGCAACTCACTCATATACAATGTACTACACTGTGCATTTCGTCTAATTCGGGTTTTTCAGTAAATTCTAAGTTTTTCAGTTCAACTCACTCATATACAATGTACTACACTGTGCATTTCGTCTAATGCGGGTTTTTCAGTAAATTCTTAGTTTTTCAGTGCAACTCACTCATATACAATGTACTACACTGTGCATTTCGTCTAATGCGGGTTTTTCAGTAAATTCTAAGTTTTTCAGTGCAACTCACTCATATACAAATTACTACACTGTGCATTTCGTCTAATGCGGGTTTTTCAGTAAATTCTAAGTTTTTCAGTGCAACTCACTCATATACAATGTACTACACTGTGCATTTCGTCTAATGCGGGCTTTTCAGTAAATTCTAAGTTTTTCAGTGCAACTCACTCATATACAGTGTACTACACTGTGCATTTCCTCTAATGCGGGTTTTTCAGTAAATTCTAAGTTTTTCAGTGCAACTCACTCATATACTGTGTACTACACTGTTCATTTCGTCTAATGCGGGTTTTTCAGTAAATTCTAAGTTTTTCAGTGCAACTCATTCAGTGCAACTCACTCATATACAATGTACTACACTGTGCATTTCGTCTAATGCGGGTTTTTCAGTAAATTCTAAGTTTTTCAGTGCAACTCACTCATATACTATGTACTACACTGTGCATTTCGTCTAATGCGGGTTTTTCAGTAAATTCTAAGTTTTTCAGTGCAACTCACTCATATACAATGTACTACACTGTGCATTTCGTCTAATGCGGGTTTTTCAGTAAATTCTAAGTTTTTCAGTGCAACTCACTCATATACTATGTACTACACTGTGCATTTCGTCTAATGCGGGTTTTTCAGTAAATTCCTAGTTTTTCAGTGCAACTCACTCATATACTATGTACTACACTGTGCATTTCGTCTAATGCGGGTTTTTCAGTAAATTCTAAGTTTTTCAGTGCAACTCACTCATGTACAATGTACTACACTGTGCATTTCGTCTAATGCGGGTTTTTCAGTAAATTCTAAGTTTTTCAGTGCAACTCACTCATATACAATGTACTACACTGTGCATTTCGTCTAATTCGGGTTTTTCAGTAAATTCTAAGTTTTTCAGTTCAACTCACTCATATACAATGTACTACACTGTGCATTTCGTCTAATGCGGGTTTTTCAGTAAATTCTAAGTTTTTCAGTGCAACTCACTCATATACAATGTACTACACTGTGCATTTCGTCTAATGCGGGTTTTTCAGTAAATTCTAAGTTTTTCAGTGCAACTCACTCATATACAAATTACTACACTGTGCATTTCGTCTAATGCGGGTTTTTCAGTAAATTCTAAGTTTTTCAGTGCAACTCACTCATATACAATGTACTACACTGTGCATTTCGTCTAATGCGGGTTTTTCAGTAAATTCTAAGTTTTTCAGTGCAACTCACTCATATACAATGTACTACACTGTGCATTTCGTCTAATACGGATTTTTCAGTAAATTCTAAGTTTTTCAGTGCAACTCACTCATATACAATGTACTACACTGTGCATTTCGTCTAATGCGGGTTTTTCAGTAAATTCTAAGTTTTTCAGTGCAACTCACTCATATACTATGTACTACACTGTGCATTTCGTCTAATGCGGGTTTTTCAGTAAATTCTAAGTTTTTCAGTGCAACTCACTCATATACTATGTACTACACTGTGCATTTCGTCTAATGCGGGTTTTTCAGTAAATTCTAAGTTTTTCAGTGCAACTCACTCATATACAATGTACTACACTGTGCATTTCGTCTAATGCGGGTTTTTCAGTAAATTCTAAGTTTTTCAGTGCAACTCACTCATATACTATGTACTACACTGTGCATTTCGTCTAATGCGGGTTTTTCAGTAAATTCCTAGTTTTTCAGTGCAACTCACTCATATACTATGTACTACACTGTGCATTTCGTCTAATGCGGGTTTTTCAGTAAATTCTAAGTTTTTCAGTGCAACTCACTCATGTACAATGTACTACACTGTGCATTTCGTCTAATGCGGGTTTTTCAGTAAATTCTAAGTATTTCAGTGCAACTCACTCATATACAATGTACTACACTGTGCATTTCGTCTAATTCGGGTTTTTCAGTAAATTCTAAGTTTTTCAGTTCAACTCACTCATATACAATGTACTACACTGTGCATTTCGTCTAATGCTGGTTTTTCAGTAAATTCTTAGTTTTTCAGTGCAACACACTCATATACAATGTACTACACTGTGCATTTCGTCTAATGCGGGTTTTTCAGTAAATTCTAAGTTTTTCAGTGCAACTCACTCATATACAAATTACTACACTGTGCATTTCGTCTAATGCGGGTTTTTCAGTAAATTCTAAGTTTTTCAGTGCAACTCACTCATATACAATGTACTACACTGTGCATTTCGTCTAATGCGGGCTTTTCAGTAAATTCTAAGTTTTTCAGTGCAACTCACTCATATACAGTGTACTACACTGTGCATTTCCTCTAATGCGGGTTTTTCAGTAAATTCTAAGTTTTTCAGTGCAACTCACTCATATACTGTGTACTACACTTTGCATTTCGTCTAATGCGGGTTTTTCAGTAAATTCTAAGTTTTTCAGTGCAACTCATTCAGTGCAACTCATATACAATGTACTACACTGTGCATTTCGTCTAATGCGGGTTTTTCAGTAAATTCTAAGTTTTTCAGTGCAACTCACTCATATACTATGTACTACACTGTGCATTTCGTCTAATGCGGGTTTTTCAGTAAATTCTAAGTTTTTCAGTGCAACTCACTCATATACAATGTACTACACTGTGCATTTCGTCTAATGCGGGTTTTTCAGTAAATTCTAAGTTTTTCAGTGCAACTCACTCATATACTATGTACTACACTGTGCATTTCGTCTAATGCGGGTTTTTCAGTAAATTCCTAGTTTTTCAGTGCAACTCACTCATATACAATGTACTACACTGTGCATTTCGTCTAATGCGGGTTTTTCAGTAAATTCTAAGTTTTTCAGTGCAACTCACTCATATACAAATTACTACACTGTGCATTTCGTCTAATGCGGGTTTTTCAGTAAATTCTAAGTTTTTCAGTGCAACTCACTCATATACAATGTACTACACTGTGCATTTCGTCTAATGCGGGTTTTTCAGTAAATTCTAAGTTTTTCAGTGCAACTCACTCATATACAATGTACTACACTGTGCATTTCGTCTAATACGGATTTTTCAGTAAATTCTAAGTTTTTCAGTGCAACTCACTCATATACAATATACTACACTGTGCATTTCGTCTAATGCGGGTTTTTCAGTAAATTCTAAGTTTTTCAGTGCAACTCACTCATATACTATGTACTACACTGTGCATTTCGTCTAATGCGGGTTTTTCAGTAAATTCTAAGTTTTTCAGTGCAACTCACTCATGTACAATGTACTACACTGTGCATTTCGTCTAATGCGGGTTTTTCAGTAAATTCTAAGTATTTCAGTGCAACTCACTCATATACAATGTACTACACTGTGCATTTCGTCTAATTCGGGTTTTTCAGTAAATTCTAAGTTTTTCAGTTCAACTCACTCATATACAATGTACTACACTGTGCATTTCGTCTAATGCGGGCTTTTCAGTAAATTCTAAGTTTTTCAGTACAACTCACTCATATACAGTGTACTACACTGTGCATTTCGTCTAATGCGGGTTTTTCAGTAAATTCTAAGTTTTTCAGTGCAACTCACTCATATACTGTGTACTACACTGTGCATTTCGTCTAATGCGGGTTTTTCAGTAAATTCTAAGTTTTTCAGTGCAACTCATTCAGTGCAACTCACTCATATACAATGTACTACACTGTGCATTTCGTCTAATGCGGGTTTTTCAGTAAATTCTAAGTTTTTCAGTGCAACTCACTCATATACAATGTACTACACTGTGCATTTCGTCTAATTCGGGTTTTTCAGTAAATTCTAAGTTTTTCAGTCAACTCACTCATATACAATGTACTACACTGTGCATTTCGTCTAATGCGGGTTTTTCAGTAAATTCTAAGTTTTTCAGTGCAACTCACTCATATACAATGTACTACACTGTGCATTTCGTCTAATGCGGGTTTTTCAGTAAATTCTAAGTTTTTCAGTGCAACTCACTCATATACAAATTACTACACTGTGCATTTCGTCTAATGCGGTTTTTCAGTAAATTCTAAGTTTTTCAGTGCAACTCACTCATATACAATGTACTACACTGTGCATTTCGTCTAATGCGGGTTTTTTCAGTAAATTCTAAGTTTTTCAGTGCAACTCACTCATATACAATGTACTACACTGTGCATTTCGTCTAATACGGATTTTTCAGTAAATTCTAAGTTTTTCAGTGCAACTCACTCATATACAATGTACTACACTGTGCATTTCGTCTAATGCGGGTTTTTCAGTAAATTCTAAGTTTTTCAGTGCAACTCACTCATATACTATGTACTACACTGTGCATTTCGTCTAATGCGGGTTTTTCAGTAAATTCCTAGTTTTTCAGTGCAACTCACTCATATACTATGTACTACACTGTGCATTTCGTCTAATGCGGGTTTTTCAGTAAATTCTAAGTTTTTCAGTGCAACTCACTCATATACAATGTACTACACTGTGCATTTCGTCTAAAGCGGGTTTTTCAGTAAATTCTAAGTTTTTCAGTGCAACTCACTCATATACAATGTACTACACTGTGCATTTCGTCTAATGCGGGTTTTTCAGTAAATTCTAAGTTTTTCAGTGCAACTCACTCATATACAATGTACTACACTGTGCATTTCGTCTAAAGCGGGTTTTTCAGTAAATTCTAAGTTTTTCAGTGCAACTCACTCATATACAATGTACTACACTGTGCATTTCGTCTAATGCGGGTTTTTCAGTAAATTCTAAGTTTTTCAGTGCAACTCACTCATGTACAATGTACTACACTGTGCATTTCGTCTAATGCGGGTTTTTCAGTAAATTCTAAGTATTTCAGTGCAACTCACTCATATACAATGTACTACACTGTGCATTTCGTCTAATTCGGGTTTTTCAGTAAATTCTAAGTTTTTCAGTTCAACTCACTCATATACAATGTACTACACTGTGCATTTCGTCTAATGCGGGTTTTTCAGTAAATTCTTAGTTTTTCAGTGCAACTCACTCATATACAATGTACTACACTGTGCATTTCGTCTAATGCGGGTTTTTCAGTAAATTCTAAGTTTTTCAGTGCAACTCACTCATATACAAATTACTACACTGTGCATTTCGTCTAATGCGGGTTTTTCAGTAAATTCTAAGTTTTTCAGTGCAACTCACTCATATACAATGTACTACACTGTGCATTTCGTCTAATGCGGGCTTTTCAGTAAATTCTAAGTTTTTCAGTGCAACTCACTCATATACAGTGTACTACACTGTGCATTTCCTCTAATGCGGGTTTTTCAGTAAATTCTAAGTTTTTCAGTGCAACTCACTCATATACTGTGTACTACACTGTTCATTTCGTCTAATGCGGGTTTTTCAGTAAATTCTAAGTTTTTCAGTGCAACTCATTCAGTGCAACTCACTCATATACAATGTACTACACTGTGCATTTCGTCTAATGCGGGTTTTTCAGTAAATTCTAAGTTTTTCAGTGCAACTCACTCATATACTATGTACTACACTGTGCATTTCGTCTAATGCGGGTTTTTCAGTAAATTCTAAGTTTTTCAGTGCAACTCACTCATATACAATGTACTACACTGTGCATTTCGTCTAATGCGGGTTTTTCAGTAAATTCTAAGTTTTTCAGTGCAACTCACTCATATACTATGTACTACACTGTGCATTTCGTCTAATGCGGGTTTTTCAGTAAATTCCTAGTTTTTCAGTGCAACTCACTCATATACTATGTACTACACTGTGCATTTCGTCTAATGCGGGTTTTTCAGTAAATTCTAAGTTTTTCAGTGCAACTCACTCATGTACAATGTACTACACTGTGCATTTCGTCTAATGCGGGTTTTTCAGTAAATTCTAAGTTTTTCAGTGCAACTCACTCATATACAATGTACTACACTGTGCATTTCGTCTAATTCGGGTTTTTCAGTAAATTCTAAGTTTTTCAGTTCAACTCACTCATATACAATGTACTACACTGTGCATTTCGTCTAATGCTGGTTTTTCAGTAAATTCTAAGTTTTTCAGTGCAACTCACTCATATACAATGTACTACACTGTGCATTTCGTCTAATGCGGGTTTTTCAGTAAATTCTAAGTTTTTCAGTGCAACTCACTCATATACAAATTACTACACTGTGCATTTCGTCTAATGCGGGTTTTTCAGTAAATTCTAAGTTTTTCAGTGCAACTCACTCATATACAATGTACTACACTGTGCATTTCGTCTAATGCGGGTTTTTCAGTAAATTCTAAGTTTTTCAGTGCAACTCACTCATATACAATGTACTACACTGTGCATTTCGTCTAATACGGATTTTTCAGTAAATTCTAAGTTTTTCAGTGCAACTCACTCATATACAATGTACTACACTGTGCATTTCGTCTAATGCGGGTTTTTCAGTAAATTCTAAGTTTTTCAGTGCAACTCACTCATATACTATGTACTACACTGTGCATTTCGTCTAATGCGGGTTTTTCAGTAAATTCTAAGTTTTTCAGTGCAACTCACTCATATACTATGTACTACACTGTGCATTTCGTCTAATGCGGGTTTTTCAGTAAATTCTAAGTTTTTCAGTGCAACTCACTCATATACAATGTACTACACTGTGCATTTCGTCTAATGCGGGTTTTTCAGTAAATTCTAAGTTTTTCAGTGCAACTCACTCATATACTATGTACTACACTGTGCATTTCGTCTAATGCGGGTTTTTCAGTAAATTCCTAGTTTTTCAGTGCAACTCACTCATATACTATGTACTACACTGTGCATTTCGTCTAATGCGGGTTTTTCAGTAAATTCTAAGTTTTTCAGTGCAACTCACTCATGTACAATGTACTACACTGTGCATTTCGTCTAATGCGGGTTTTTCAGTAAATTCTAAGTATTTCAGTGCAACTCACTCATATACAATGTACTACACTGTGCATTTCGTCTAATTCGGGTTTTTCAGTAAATTCTAAGTTTTTCAGTTCAACTCACTCATATACAATGTACTACACTGTGCATTTCGTCTAATGCTGGTTTTTCAGTAAATTCTTAGTTTTTCAGTGCAACTCACTCATATACAATGTACTACACTGTGCATTTCGTCTAATGCGGGTTTTTCAGTAAATTCTAAGTTTTTCAGTGCAACTCACTCATATACAAATGTACTACACTGTGCATTTCGTCTAATGCGGGTTTTTCAGTAAATTCTAAGTTTTTCAGTGCAACTCACTCATATACAATGTACTACACTGTGCATTTCGTCTAATGCGGGCTTTTCAGTAAATTCTAAGTTTTTCAGTGCAACTCACTCATATACAGTGTACTACACTGTGCATTTCCTCTAATGCGGGTTTTTCAGTAAATTCTAAGTTTTTCAGTGCAACTCACTCATATACTGTGTACTACACTGTGCATTTCGTCTAATGCGGGTTTTTCAGTAAATTCTAAGTTTTTCAGTGCAACTCATTCAGTGCAACTCACTCATATACAATGTACTACACTGTGCATTTCGTCTAATGCGGGTTTTTCAGTAAATTCTAAGTTTTTCAGTGCAACTCACTCATATACTATGTACTACACTGTGCATTTCGTCTAATGCGGGTTTTTCAGTAAATTCTAAGTTTTTCAGTGCAACTCACTCATATACAATGTACTACACTGTGCATTTCGTCTAATGCGGGTTTTTCAGTAAATTCTAAGTTTTTCAGTGCAACTCACTCATATACTATGTACTACACTGTGCATTTCGTCTAATGCGGGTTTTTCAGTAAATTCCTAGTTTTTCAGTGCAACTCACTCATATACTATGTACTACACTGTGCATTTCGTCTAATGCGGGTTTTTCAGTAAATTCTAAGTTTTTCAGTGCAACTCACTCATGTACAATGTACTACACTGTGCATTTCGTCTAATGCGGGTTTTTCAGTAAATTCTAAGTTTTTCAGTGCAACTCACTCATATACAATGTACTACACTGTGCATTTCGTCTAATTCGGGTTTTTCAGTAAATTCTAAGTTTTTCAGTTCAACTCACTCATATACAATGTACTACACTGTGCATTTCGTCTAATGCGGGTTTTTCAGTAAATTCTAAGTTTTTCAGTGCAACTCACTCATATACAATGTACTACACTGTGCATTTCGTCTAATGCGGGTTTTTCAGTAAATTCTAAGTTTTTCAGTGCAACTCACTCATATACAAATTACTACACTGTGCATTTCGTCTAATGCGGGTTTTTCAGTAAATTCTAAGTTTTTCAGTGCAACTCACTCATATACAATGTACTACACTGTGCATTTCGTCTAATGCGGGTTTTTCAGTAAATTCTAAGTTTTTCAGTGCAACTCACTCATATACAATGTACTACACTGTGCATTTCGTCTAAAGTGGTTTTTTCAGTAAATTCTAAGTTTTTCAGTGCAACTCACTCATATACAATGTACTACACTGTGCATTTCGTCTAATGCGGGTTTTTCAGTAAATTCTAAGTTTTTCAGTGCAACTCACTCATATACTATGTACTACACTGTGCATTTCGTCTAATGCGGGTTTTTCAGTAAATTCTAAGTTTTTCAGTGCAACTCACTCATGTACAATGTACTACACTGTGCATTTCGTCTAATGCGGGTTTTTCAGTAAATTCTAAGTATTTCAGTGCAACTCACTCATATACAATGTACTACACTGTGCATTTCGTCTAATTCGGGTTTTTCAGTAAATTCTAAGTTTTTCAGTTCAACTCACTCATATACAATGTACTACACTGTGCATTTCGTCTAATGCGGGCTTTTCAGTAAATTCTAAGTTTTTCAGTACAACTCACTCATATACAGTGTACTACACTGTGCATTTCGTCTAATGCGGGTTTTTCAGTAAATTCTAAGTTTTTCAGTGCAACTCACTCATATACTGTGTACTACACTGTGCATTTCGTCTAATGCGGGTTTTTCAGTAAATTCTAAGTTTTTCAGTGCAACTCATTCAGTGCAACTCACTCATATACAATGTACTACACTGTGCATTTCGTCTAATGCGGGTTTTTCAGTAAATTCTAAGTTTTTCAGTGCAACTCACTCATATACAATGTACTACACTGTGCATTTCGTCTAATTCGGGTTTTTCAGTAAATTCTAAGTTTTTCAGTTCAACTCACTCATATACAATGTACTACACTGTGCATTTCGTCTAATGCGGGTTTTTCAGTAAATTCTAAGTTTTTCAGTGCAACTCACTCATATACAATGTACTACACTGTGCATTTCGTCTAATGCGGGTTTTTCAGTAAATTCTAAGTTTTTCAGTGCAACTCACTCATATACAAATTACTACACTGTGCATTTCGTCTAATGCGGGTTTTTCAGTAAATTCTAAGTTTTTCAGTGCAACTCACTCATATACAATGTACTACACTGTGCATTTCGTCTAATGCGGGTTTTTCAGTAAATTCTAAGTTTTTCAGTGCAACTCACTCATATACAATGTACTACACTGTGCATTTCGTCTAATACGGATTTTTCAGTAAATTCTAAGTTTTTCAGTGCAACTCACTCATATACAATGTACTACACTGTGCATTTCGTCTAATGCGGGTTTTTCAGTAAATTCTAAGTTTTTCAGTGCAACTCACTCATATACTATGTACTACACTGTGCATTTCGTCTAATGCGGGTTTTTCAGTAAATTCTAAGTTTTTCAGTGCAACTCACTCATATACTATGTACTACACTGTGCATTTCGTCTAATGCGGGTTTTTCAGTAAATTCTAAGTTTTTCAGTGCAACTCACTCATATACAATGTACTACACTGTGCATTTCGTCTAATGCGGGTTTTTCAGTAAATTCTAAGTTTTTCAGTGCAACTCACTCATATACTATGTACTACACTGTGCATTTCGTCTAATGCGGGTTTTTCAGTAAATTCCTAGTTTTTCAGTGCAACTCACTCATATACTATGTACTACACTGTGCATTTCGTCTAATGCGGGTTTTTCAGTAAATTCTAAGTTTTTCAGTGCAACTCACTCATGTACAATGTACTACACTGTGCATTTCGTTTAATGCGGGTTTTTCAGTAAATTCTAAGTATTTCAGTGCAACTCACTCATATACAATGTACTACACTGTGCATTTCGTCTAATTCGGGTTTTTCAGTAAATTCTAAGTTTTTCAGTTCAACTCACTCATATACAATGTACTACACTGTGCATTTCGTCTAATGCTGGTTTTTCAGTAAATTCTTAGTTTTTCAGTGCAACTCACTCATATACAATGTACTACACTGTGCATTTCGTCTAATGCGGGTTTTTCAGTAAATTCTAAGTTTTTCAGTGCAACTCACTCATATACAAATTACTACACTGTGCATTTCGTCTAATGCGGGTTTTTCAGTAAATTCTAAGTTTTTCAGTGCAACTCACTCATATACAATGTACTACACTGTGCATTTCGTCTAATGCGGGCTTTTCAGTAAATTCTAAGTTTTTCAGTGCAACTCACTCATATACAGTGTACTACACTGTGCATTTCCTCTAATGCGGGTTTTTCAGTAAATTCTAAGTTTTTCAGTGCAACTCACTCATATACTGTGTACTACACTGTGCATTTCGTCTAATGCGGGTTTTTCAGTAAATTCTAAGTTTTTCAGTGCAACTCACTCATATACAATGTACTACACTGTGCATTTCGTCTAATGCGGGTTTTTCAGTAAATTCTAAGTTTTTCAGTGCAACTCACTCATATACTATGTACTACACTGTGCATTTCGTCTAATGCGGGTTTTTCAGTAAATTCTAAGTTTTTCAGTGCAACTCACTCATATACTATGTACTACACTGTGCATTTCGTCTAATGCGGGTTTTTCAGTAAATTCTAAGTTTTTCAGTGCAACTCACTCATATACAATGTACTACACTGTGCATTTCGTCTAATGCGGGTTTTTCAGTAAATTCTAAGTTTTTCAGTGCAACTCACTCATATACTATGTACTACACTGTGCATTTCGTCTAATGCGGGTTTTTCAGTAAATTCCTAGTTTTTCAGTGCAACTCACTCATATACTATGTACTACACTGTGCATTTCGTCTAATGCGGGTTTTTCAGTAAATTCTAAGTTTTTCAGTGCAACTCACTCATGTACAATGTACTACACTGTGCATTTCGTCTAATGCGGGTTTTTCAGTAAATTCTAAGTTTTTCAGTGCAACTCACTCATATACAATGTACTACACTGTGCATTTCGTCTAATTCGGGTTTTTCAGTAAATTCTAAGTTTTTCAGTTCAACTCACTCATATACAATGTACTACACTGTGCATTTCGTCTAATGCGGGTTTTTCAGTAAATTCTAAGTTTTTCAGTGCAACTCACTCATATACAATGTACTACACTGTGCATTTCGTCTAATGCGGGTTTTTCAGTAAATTCTAAGTTTTTCAGTGCAACTCACTCATATACAAATTACTACACTGTGCATTTCGTCTAATGCGGGTTTTTCAGTAAATTCTAAGTTTTTCAGTGCAACTCACTCATATACAATGTACTACCCTGTGCATTTCGTCTAATGCGGGTTTTTCAGTAAATTCTAAGTTTTTCAGTGCAACTCACTCATATACAATGTACTACACTGTGCATTTCGTCTAATACGGATTTTTCAGTAAATTCTAAGTTTTTCAGTGCAACTCACTCATATACAATGTACTACACTGTGCATTTCGTCTAATGCGGGTTTTTCAGTAAATTCTAAGTTTTTCAGTGCAACTCACTCATATACTATGTACTACACTGTGCATTTCGTCTAATGCGGGTTTTTCAGTAAATTCTAAGTTTTTCAGTGCAACTCACTCATGTACAATGTACTACACTGTGCATTTCGTCTAATGCGGGTTTTTCAGTAAATTCTAAGTATTTCAGTGCAACTCACTCATATACAATGTACTACACTGTGCATTTCGTCTAATTCGGGTTTTTCAGTAAATTCTAAGTTTTTCAGTTCAACTCACTCATATACAATGTACTACACTGTGCATTTCGTCTAATGCGGGCTTTTCAGTAAATTCTAAGTTTTTCAGTGCAACTCACTCATATACAGTGTACTACACTGTGCATTTCGTCTAATGCGGGTTTTTCAGTAAATTCTAAGTTTTTCAGTGCAACTCACTCATATACTGTGTACTACACTGTGCATTTCGTCTAATGCGGGTTTTTCAGTAAATTCTAAGTTTTTCAGTGCAACTCATTCAGTGCAACTCACTCATATACAATGTACTACACTGTGCATTTCGTCTAATGCGGGTTTTTCAGTAAATTCTAATTTTTTCAGTGCAACTCACTCATATACTATGTACTACACTGTGCATTTCGTCTAATGCGGGTTTTTCAGTAAATTCTAAGTTTTTCAGTGCAACTCACTCATATACAATGTACTACACTGTGCATTTCGTCTAATGCGGGTTTTTCAGTAAATTCCTAGTTTTTCAGTGCAACTCACTCATATACAATGTACTACACTGTGCATTTCGTCTAATTCGGGTTTTTCAGTAAATTCTAAGTTTTTCAGTTCAACTCACTATTATACAATGTACTACACTGTGCATTTCGTCTAATGCGGGTTTTTCAGTAAATTCTAAGTTTTTCAGTGCAACTCACTCATATACAATGTACTACACTGTGCATTTCGTCTAATGCGGGTTTTTCAGTAAATTCTAAGTTTTTCAGTGCAACTCACTCATATACAAATTACTACACTGTGCATTTCGTCTAATGCGGGTTTTTCAGTAAATTCTAAGTTTTTCAGTGCAACTCACTCATATACAATGTACTACACTGTGCATTTCGTCTAATGCGGGTTTTTCAGTAAATTCTAAGTTTTTCAGTGCAACTCACTCATATACAAATTACTACACTGTGCATTTCGTCTAATGCGGGTTTTTCAGTAAATTCTAAGTTTTTCAGTGCAACTCACTCATATACAATGTACTACACTGTGCATTTCGTCTAATGCGGGTTTTTCAGTAAATTCTAAGTTTTTCAGTGCAACTCACTCATATACAATGTACTACACTGTGCATTTCGTCTAATGCGGGTTTTTCAGTAAATTCTAAGTTTTTCAGTGCAACTCACTCATATACAATGTACTACACTGTGCATTTCGTCTAATGCGGGTTTTTCAGTAAATTCTAAGTTTTTCAGTGCAACTCACTCATATACAAATTACTACACTGTGCATTTCGTCTAATGCGGGTTTTTCAGTAAATTCTAAGTTTTTCAGTGCAACTCACTCATATACAATGTACTACACTGTGCATTTCGTCTAATGCGGGTTTTTCAGTAAATTCTAAGTTTTTCAGTGCAACTCACTCATATACAATGTACTACACTGTGCATTTCGTCTAATACGGATTTTTCAGTAAATTCTAAGTTTTTCAGTGCAACTCACTCATATACAATGTACTACACTGTGCATTTCGTCTAATGCGGGTTTTTCAGTAAATTCTAAGTTTTTCAGTGCAACTCACTCATATACTATGTACTACACTGTGCATTTCGTCTAATGCGGGTTTTTCAGTAAATTCTAAGTTTTTCAGTGCAACTCACTCATGTACAATGTACTACACTGTGCATTTCGTCTAATGCGGGTTTTTCAGTAAATTCTAAGTATTTCAGTGCAACTCACTCATATACAATGTACTACACTGTGCATTTCGTCTAATTCGGGTTTTTCAGTAAATTCTAAGTTTTTCAGTTCAACTCACTCATATACAATGTACTACACTGTGCATTTCGTCTAATGCGGGCTTTTCAGTAAATTCTAAGTTTTTCAGTGCAACTCACTCATATACAGTGTACTACACTGTGCATTTCGTCTAATGCGGGTTTTTCAGTAAATTCTAAGTTTTTCAGTGCAACTCACTCATATACTGTGTACTACACTGTGCATTTCGTCTAATGCGGGTTTTTCAGTAAATTCTAAGTTTTTCAGTGCAACTCATTCAGTGCAACTCACTCATATACAATGTACTACACTGTGCATTTCGTCTAATGCGGGTTTTTCAGTAAATTCTAAGTTTTTCAGTGCAACTCACTCATATACAATGTACTACACTGTGCATTTCGTCTAATTCGGGTTTTTCAGTAAATTCTAAGTTTTTCAGTTCAACTCACTCATATACAATGTACTACACTGTGCATTTCGTCTAATGCGGGTTTTTCAGTAAATTCTAAGTTTTTCAGTGCAACTCACTCATATACAATGTACTACACTGTGCATTTCGTCTAATGCGGGTTTTTCAGTAAATTCTAAGTTTTTCAGTGCAACTCACTCATATACAAATTACTACACTGTGCATTTCGTCTAATGCGGGTTTTTCAGTAAATTCTAAGTTTTTCAGTGCAACTCACTCATATACAATGTACTACACTGTGCATTTCGTCTAATGCGGGTTTTTCAGTAAATTCTAAGTTTTTCAGTGCAACTCACTCATATACAATGTACTACACTGTGCATTTCGTCTAATACGGATTTTTCAGTAAATTCTAAGTTTTTCAGTGCAACTCACTCATATACAATGTACTACACTGTGCATTTCGTCTAATGCGGGTTTTTCAGTAAATTCTAAGTTTTTCAGTGCAACTCACTCATATACTATGTACTACACTGTGCATTTCTTCTAATGCGGGTTTTTCAGTAAATTCTAAGTTTTTCAGTGCAACTCACTCATATACTATGTACTACACTGTGCATTTCGTCTAATGCGGGTTTTTCAGTAAATTCTAAGTTTTTCAGTGCAACTCACTCATATACAATGTACTACACTGTGCATTTCGTCTAATGCGGGTTTTTCAGTAAATTCTAAGTTTTTCAGTGCAACTCACTCATATACTATGTACTACACTGTGCATTTCGTCTAATGCGGGTTTTTCAGTAAATTCCTAGTTTTTCAGTGCAACTCACTCATATACTATGTACTACACTGTGCATTTCGTCTAATGCGGGTTTTTCAGTAAATTCTAAGTTTTTCAGTGCAACTCACTCATGTACAATGTACTACACTGTGCATTTCGTCTAATGCGGGTTTTTCAGTAAATTCTAAGTATTTCAGTGCAACTCACTCATATACAATGTACTACACTGTGCATTTCGTCTAATTCGGGTTTTTCAGTAAATTCTAAGTTTTTCAGTTCAACTCACTCATATACAATGTACTACACTGTGCATTTCGTCTAATGCTGGTTTTTCAGTAAATTCTTAGTTTTTCAGTGCAACTCACTCATATACAATGTACTACACTGTGCATTTCGTCTAATGCGGGTTTTTCAGTAAATTCTAAGTTTTTCAGTGCAACTCACTCATATACAAATTACTACACTGTGCATTTCGTCTAATGCGGGTTTTTCAGTAAATTCTAAGTTTTTCAGTGCAACTCACTCATATACAATGTACTACACTGTGCATTTCGTCTAATGCGGGCTTTTCAGTAAATTCTAAGTTTTTCAGTGCAACTCACTCATATACAGTGTACTACACTGTGCATTTCCTCTAATGCGGGTTTTTCAGTAAATTCTAAGTTTTTCAGTGCAACTCACTCATATACTGTGTACTACACTGTGCATTTCGTCTAATGCGGGTTTTTCAGTAAATTCTAAGTTTTTCAGTGCAACTCACTCATATACAATGTACTACACTGTGCATTTCGTCTAATGCGGGTTTTTCAGTAAATTCTAAGTTTTTCAGTGCAACTCACTCATATACTATGTACTACACTGTGCATTTCGTCTAATGCGGGTTTTTCAGTAAATTCTAAGTTTTTCAGTGCAACTCACTCATATACTATGTACTACACTGTGCATTTCGTCTAATGCGGGTTTTTCAGTAAATTCTAAGTTTTTCAGTGCAACTCACTCATATACAATGTACTACACTGTGCATTTCGTCTAATGCGGGTTTTTCAGTAAATTCTAAGTTTTTCAGTGCAACTCACTCATATACTATGTACTACACTGTGCATTTCGTCTAATGCGGGTTTTTCAGTAAATTCTAAGTTTTTCAGTGCAACTCACTCATATACAATGTACTACACTGTGCATTTCGTCTAATGCGGGTTTTTCAGTAAATTCTAAGTTTTTCAGTGCAACTCACTCATATACAATGTACTACACTGTGCATTTCGTCTAATGCGGGTTTTTCAGTAAATTCTAAGTTTTTCAGTGCAACTCACTCATATACTATGTACTACACTGTGCATTTCGTCTAATATGGGTTTTTCAGTAAATTCCTAGTTTTTCAGTGCAACTCACTCATATACTATGTACTACACTGTGCATTTCGTCTAATGCGGGTTTTTCAGTAAATTCTAAGTTTTTCAGTGCAACTCACTCATGTACAATGTACTACACTGTGCATTTCGTCTAATGCGGGTTTTTCAGTAAATTCTAAGTTTTTCAGTGCAACTCACTCATATACAATGTACTACACTGTGCATTTCGTCTAATTCGGGTTTTTCAGTAAATTCTAAGTTTTTCAGTTCAACTCACTCATATACAATGTACTACACTGTGCATTTCGTCTAATGCGGGTTTTTCAGTAAATTCTACGTTTTTCAGTGCAACTCACTCATATACAATGTACTACACTGTGCATTTCGTCTAATGCGGGTTTTTCAGTAAATTCTAAGTTTTTCAGTGCAACTCACTCATATACAAATTACTACACTGTGCATTTCGTCTAATGCGGGTTTTTCAGTAAATTCTAAGTTTTTCAGTGCAACTCACTCATATACAATGTACTACACTGTGCATTTCGTCTAATGCGGGTTTTTCAGTAAATTCTAAGTTTTTCAGTGCAACTCACTCATATACAATGTACTACACTGTGCATTTCGTCTAATACGGATTTTTCAGTAAATTCTAAGTTTTTCAGTGCAACTCACTCATATACAATGTACTACACTGTGCATTTCGTCTAATGCGGGTTTTTCAGTAAATTCTAAGTTTTTCAGTGCAACTCACTCATATACTATGTACTACACTGTGCATTTCGTCTAATGCGGGTTTTTCAGTAAATTCTAAGTTTTTCAGTGCAACTCACTCATGTACAATGTACTACACTGTGCATTTCGTCTAATGCGGGTTTTTCAGTAAATTCTAAGTATTTCAGTGCAACTCACTCATATACAATGTACTACACTGTGCATTTCGTCTAATTCGGGTTTTTCAGTAAATTCTAAGTTTTTCAGTTCAACTCACTCATATACAATGTACTACACTGTGCATTTCGTCTAATGCGGGCTTTTCAGTAAATTCTAAGTTTTTCAGTGCAACTCACTCATATACAGTGTACTACACTGTGCATTTCGTCTAATGCGGGTTTTTCAGTAAATTCTAAGTTTTTCAGTGCAACTCACTCATATACTGTGTACTACACTGTGCATTTCGTCTAATGCGGGTTTTTCAGTAAATTCTAAGTTTTTCAGTGCAACTCATTCAGTGCAACTCACTCATATACAATGTACTACACTGTGCATTTCGTCTAATGCGGGTTTTTCAGTAAATTCTAAGTTTTTCAGTGCAACTCACTCATATACTATGTACTACACTGTGCATTTCGTCTAATGCGGGTTTTTCAGTAAATTCTAAGTTTTTCAGTGCAACTCACTCATATACAATGTACTACACTGTGCATTTCGTCTAATGCGGGTTTTTCAGTAAATTCCTAGTTTTTCAGTGCAACTCACTCATATACAATGTACTACACTGTGCATTTCGTCTAATTCGGGTTTTTCAGTAAATTCTAAGTTTTTCAGTTCAACTCACTATTATACAATGTACTACACTGTGCATTTCGTCTAATGCGGGTTTTTCAGTAAATTCTAAGTTTTTCAGTGCAACTCACTCATATACAAATTACTACACTGTGCATTTCGTCTAATGCGGGTTTTTCAGTAAATTCCTATTTTTTCAGTGCAACTCACTCATATACAATGTACTACACTGTGCATTTCGTCTAATGCGGGTTTTTCAGTAAATTCTAAGTTTTTCAGTGCAACTCACTCATATACAATGTACTACACTGTGCATTTCGTCTAATACGGGTTTTTCAGTAAATTCTAAGTTTTTCAGTGCAACTCACTCATATACAATGTACTACACTGTGCATTTCGTCTAATGCGGGTTTTTCAGTAAATTTTAAGTTTATCAGTGCAACTCACTCATATACTATGTACTACACTGTGCATTTCGTCTAATGCGGGTTTTTCAGTAAATTCCTAGTTTTTCAGTGCAACTCACTCATATACAATGTACTACACTGTGCATTTCGTCTAATGCGGGTTTTTCAGTAAATTCTAAGTTTTTCAGTGCAACTCACTCATGTACAATGTACTACACTGTGCATTTCGTCTAATGCGGGTTTTTCAGTAAATTCTAAGTATTTCAGTGCAACTCACTCATATACAATGTACTACACTGTGCATTTCGTCTAATTCGGGTTTTTCAGTAAATTCTAAGTTTTTCAGTTCATCTCACTCATATACAATGTACTACACTGTGCATTTCGTCTAATGCGGGTTTTTCAGTAAATTCTTAGTTTTTCAGTGCAACTCACTCATATACAATGTACTACACTGTGCATTTCGTCTAATGCGGGTTTTTCAGTAAATTCTAAGTTTTTCAGTGCAACTCACTCATATACAATGTACTACACTGTGCATTTCGTCTAATGCGGGCTTTTCAGTAAATTCTAAGTTTTTCAGTGCAACTCACTCATATACAGTGTACTACACTGTGCATTTCGTCTAATGCGGGTTTTTCAGTAAACTCTAAGTTTTTCAGTGCAACTCACTCATATACTGTGTACTACACTGTGCATTTCGTCTAATGCGGGTTTTTCAGTAAATTCTAAGTTTTTCAGTGCAACTCATTCAGTGCAACTCACTCATATACAATGTACTACACTGTGCATTTCGTCTAATGCGGGTTTTTCAGTAAATTCTAAGTTTTTCAGTGCAACTCACTCATATACTATGTACTACACTGTGCATTTCGTCTAATGCGGGTTTTTCAGTAAATTCTAAGTTTTTCAGTGCAACTCACTCATATACAATGTACTACACTGTGCATTTCGTCTAATGCGGGTTTTTCAGTAAATTCTAAGTTTTTCAGTGCAACTCACTCATATACTATGTACTACACTGTGCATTTCGTCTAATGCGGGTTTTTCAGTAAATTCCTAGTTTTTCAGTGCAACTCACTCATATACTATGTACTACACTGTGCATTTCGTCTAATGCGGGTTTTTCAGTAAATTCTAAGTTTTTCAGTGCAACTCACTCATGTACAATGTACTACACTGTGCATTTCGTCTAATGCGGGTTTTTCAATAAATTCTAAGTTTTTCAGTGCAACTCACTCATATACAATGTACTACACTGTGCATTTCGTCTAATTCGGGTTTTTCAGTAAATTCTAAGTTTTTCAGTTCAACTCACTCATATACAATGTACTACACTAGGCATTTCGTCTAATGCGGGTTTTTCAGTAAATTCTAAGTTTTTCAGTGCAACTCACTCATATACAATGTACTACACTGTGCATTTCGTCTAATGCGGGTTTTTCAGTAAATTCTAAGTTTTTCAGTGCAACTCACTCATATACAAATTACTACACTGTGCATTTCGTCTAATGCGGGTTTTTCAGTAAATTCTAAGTTTTTCAGTGCAACTCACTCATATACAAATTACTACACTGTGCATTTCGTCTAATGCGTGTTTTTCAGTAAATTCTAAGTTTTTCAGTGCAACTCACTCATATACAATGTACTACACTGTGCATTTCGTCTAATACGGATTTTCAGTAAATTCTAAGTTTTTCAGTGCAACTCACTCATATACAATGTACTACACTGTGCATTTCGTCTAATGCGGGTTTTTCAGTAAATTCTAAGTTTTTCAGTGCAACTCACTCATATACTATGTACTACATTGTGCATTTCGTCTAATGCGGGTTTTTCAGTAAATTCTAAGTTTTTCAGTGCAACTCACTCATATACTATGTACTACACTGTGCATTTCGTCTAATGCGGGTTTTTCAGTAAATTCCTATTTTTTCAGTGCAACTCACTCATATACTATGTACTTCACTGTGCATTTCGTCTAATGCGGGTTTTTCAGTAAATTCTAAGTTTTTCAGTGCAACTCACTCATATACAATGTACTACACTGTGCATTTCGTCTAATGCGGGTTTTTCAGTAAATTCTAAGTTTTTCAGTGCAACTCACTCATATACTATGTACTACACTGTGCATTTCGTCTAATGCGGGTTTTTCAGTAAATTCCTAGTTTTTCAGTGCAACTCACTCATATACTATGTACTACACTGTGCATTTCGTCTAATGCGGGTTTTTCAGTAAATTCTAAGTTTTTCAGTGCAACTCACTCATGTACAATGTACTACACTGTGCATTTCGTCTAATGCGGGTTTTTCAATAAATTCTAAGTTTTTCAGTGCAACTCACTCATATACAATGTACTACACTGTGCATTTCGTCTAATTCGGGTTTTTCAGTAAATTCTAAGTTTTTCAGTTCAACTCACTCATATACAATGTACTACACTGTGCATTTCGTCTAATGCGGGTTTTTCAGTAAATTCTAAGTTTTTCAGTGCAACTCACTCATATACAATGTACTACACTGTGCATTTCGTCTAATGCGGGTTTTTCAGTAAATTCTAAGTTTTTCAGTGCAACTCACTCATATACAAATTACTACACTGTGCATTTCGTCTAATGCGGGTTTTTCAGTAAATTCTAAGTTTTTCAGTGCAACTCACTCATATACAAATTACTACACTGTGCATTTCGTCTAATGCGGGTTTTTCAGTAAATTCTAAGTTTTTCAGTGCAACTCACTCATATACAATGTACTACACTGTGCATTTCGTCTAATACGGATTTTTCAGTAAATTCTAAGTTTTTCAGTGCAACTCACTCATATACAATGTACTACACTGTGCATTTCGTCTAATGCGGGTTTTTCAGTAAATTCTAAGTTTTTCAGTGCAACTCACTCATATACTATGTACTACATTGTGCATTTCGTCTAATGCGGGTTTTTCAGTAAATTCTAAGTTTTTCAGTGCAACTCACTCATATACTATGTACTACACTGTGCATTTCGTCTAATGCGGGTTTTTCAGTAAATTCCTATTTTTTCAGTGCAACTCACTCATATACTATGTACTTCACTGTGCATTTCGTCTAATGCGGGTTTTTCAGTAAATTCTAAGTTTTTCAGTGCAACTCACTCATATACAATGTACTACACTGTGCATTTCGTCTAATGCGGGTTTTTCAGTAAATTCTAAGTTTTTCAGTGCAACTCACTCATATACTATGTACTACACTGTGCATTTCGTCTAATGCGGGTTTTTCAGTAAATTCTAAGTTTTTCAGTGCAACTCACTCATGTACAATGTACTACACTGTGCATTTCGTCTAATGTGGGTTTTTCAGTAAATTCTAAGTTTTTCAGTGCAACTCACTCATATACAATGTACTACACTGTGCATTTCGTCTAATTCGGGTTTTTCAGTAAATTCTAAGTTTTTCAGTTCAACTCACTCATATACAATGTACTACACTGTGCATTTCGTCTAATGCGGGTTTTTCAGTAAATTCTAAGTTTTTCAGTGCAACTCACTCATATACAATGTACTACACTGTGCATTTCGTCTAATGCGGGTTTTTCAGTAAATTCTAAGTTTTTCAGTGCAACTCACTCATATACAAATTACTACACTGTGCATTTCGTCTAATGCGGGTTTTTCAGTAAATTCTAAGTTTTTCAGTGCAACTCACTCATATACAGTGTACTACACTGTGCATTTCCTCTAATGCGGGTTTTTCAGTAAATTCTAAGTTTTTCAGTGCAACTCACTCATATACTGTGTACTACACTGTGCATTTCGTCTAATGCGGGTTTTTCAGTAAATTCTAAGTTTTTCAGTGCAACTCATTCAGTGCAACTCACTAATATACAATGTACTACACTGTGCATTTCGTCTAATGCGGGTTTTTCAGTAAATTCTAAGTTTTTCAGTGCAACTCACTCATATACTATGTACTACACTGTGCATTTCGTCTAATGCGGGTTTTTCAGTAAATTCTAAGTTTTTCAGTGCAACTCACTCATATACAATGTACTACACTGTGCATTTCGTCTAATGCGGGTTTTTCAGTAAATTCTAAGTTTTTCAGTGCAACTCACTCATATACTATGTACTACACTGTGCATTTCGTCTAATGCGGGTTTTTCAGTAAATTCCTAGTTTTTCAGTGCAACTCACTCATATACTATGTACTACACTGTGCATTTCGTCTAATGCGGGTTTTTCAGTAAATTCTAAGTTTTTCAGTGCAACTCACTCATGTACAATGTACTACACTGTGCATTTCGTCTAATGCGGGTTTTTCAGTAAATTCTAAGTTTTTCAGTGCAACTCACTCATATACAATGTACTACACTGTGCATTTCGTCTAATTCGGGTTTTTCAGTAAATTCTAAGTTTTTCAGTTCAACTCACTCATATACAATGTACTACACTGTGCATTTCGTCTAATGCGGGTTTTTCAGTAAATTCTAAGTTTTTCAGTGCAACTCACTCATATACAATGTACTACACTGTGCATTTCGTCTAATGCGGGTTTTTCAGTAAATTCTAAGTTTTTCAGTGCAACTCACTCATATACAAATTACTACAATGTGCATTTCGTCTAATGCGGGTTTTTCAGTAAATTCTAAGTTTTTCAGTGCAACTCACTCATATACAATGTACTACACTGTGCATTTCGTCTAATGCGGGTTTTTCAGTAAATTCTAAGTTTTTCAGTGCAACTCACTCATATACAATGTACTACACTGTGCATTTCGTCTAATAGCGGATTTTTCAGTAAATTCTAAGTTTTTCAGTGCAACTCACTCATATACAATGTACTACACTGTGCATTTCGTCTAATGCGGGTTTTTCAGTAAAATTCTAAGTTTTTCAGTGCAACTCACTCATATACTATGTACTACACTGTGCATTTCGTCTAATGCGGGTTTTTCAGTAAATTCTAAGTTTTTCAGTGCAACTCACTCATGTACAATGTACTACACTGTGCATTTCGTCTAATGCGGGTTTTTTCAGTAAATTCTAAGTATTTCAGTGCAACTCACTCATATACAATGTACTACACTGTGCATTTCGTCTAATGCGGGTTTTTCAGTAAATTCTAAGTTTTTCAGTGCAACTCACTCATATACAATGTACTAACACTGTGCATTTCGTCTAATGCGGGTTTTTCAGTAAATTCTAAGTTTTTCAGTGCAACTCACTCATATACTATGTACTACACTGTGCATTTCATCTAATGCGGGTTTTTCAGTAAATTCTAAGTTTTTCAGTGCAACTCACTCATATACAATGTACTACACTGTGCATTTCGTCTAATGCGGGTTTTTCAGTAAATTCTAAGTTTTTCAGTGCAACTCACTCATATACAATGTTACTACAATGTGCATTTCGTCTAATGCGGGTTTTTCAGTAAATTCTAAGTTTTTCAGTGCAACTCACTCATATACAATGTACTACACTGTGCATTTCGTCTAATGCGGGTTTTTCAGTAAATTCTAAGTTTTTCAGTGCAACTCACTCATATACAATGTACTACACTGTGCATTTCGTCTAATACGGATTTTTCAGTAAATTCTAAGTTTTTCAGTGCAACTCACTCATATACAATGTACTACACTGTGCATTTCGTCTAATGCGGGTTTTTCAGTAAATTCTAAGTTTTTCAGTGCAACTCACTCATATACTATGTACTACACTGTGCATTTCGTCTAATGCGGGTTTTTCAGTAAATTCTAAGTTTTTCAGTGCAACTCACTCATGTACAATGTACTACACTGTGCATTTCGTCTAATGCGGGTTTTTCAGTAAATTCTAAGTATTTCAGTGCAACTCACTCATATACAATGTACTACACTGTGCATTTCGTCTAATTCCCGTTTTTCAGTAAATTCTAAGTTTTTCAGTTCAACTCACTCATATACAATGTACTACACTGTGCATTTCGTCTAATGCGGGCTTTTTCAGTAAATTCTAAGTTTTTCAGTGCAACTCACTCATATACAGTGTACTACACTGTGCATTTCGTCTAATGCGGGTTTTTTCAGTAAATTCTAAAGTTTTTCAGTGCAACTCACTCATATACTGTGTACTACACTGTGCATTTCGTCTAATGCGGGTTTTTCAGTAAATTCTAAGTTTTTCAGTGCAACTCATTCAGTGCAACTCACTCATATACAATTTACTACACTGTGCATTTCGTCTAATGCGGGTTTTTCAGTAAATTCTAAGTTTTTCAGTGCAACTCACTCATATACTATGTACTACACTTTGCATTTCGTCTAATGCGGGTTTTTCAGTAAATTCTAAGTTTTTCAGTTCAACTCACTCATATACAATGTACTACACTGTGCATTTCGTCTAATGCGGGTTTTTCAGTAAATTCTAAGTTTTTCAGTGCAACTCACTCATATACAGTGTACTACACTGTGCATTTCGTCTAATGCGGGTTTTTCAGTAAATTCTAAGTTTTTCAGTGCAACTCACTCATATACTGTGTACTACACTGTGCATTTCGTCTAATGCGGGTTTTTCAGTAAATTCTAAGTTTTTCAGTGCAACTCATTCAGTGCAACTCACTCATATACAATGTACTACACTGTGCATTTCGTCTAATGCGGGTTTTTCAGTAAATTCTAAGTTTTTCAGTGCAACTCACTCAATCATATACTATGTACTACACTTTGCATTTCGTCTAATGCGGGTTTTTCAGTAAATTCTAAGTTTTTCAGTTCAACTCACTCATATACAATGTACTACACTGTGCATTTCGTCTAATGCGGGTTTTTCAGTAAATTCTAAGTTTTTCAGTGCAACTCACTCATATACAATGTACTACACTGTGCATTTCGTCTAATGCGGGTTTTTCAGTAAATTCTAAGTTTTTCAGTGCAACTCACTCATATACTATGTACTACACTGTGCATTTCGTCTAATGCGGGTTTTTCAGTAAATTCTAAGTTTTTCAGTGCAACTCACTCATGTACAATGTACTACACTGTGCATTTCGTCTAATGCGGGTTTTTCAGTAAATTCTAAGTTTTTCAGTGCAACTCATTCAGTGCAACTCACTCATATACAATTTACTACACTGTGCATTTCGTCTAATGCGGGTTTTTCAGTAAATTCTAAGTTTTTCAGTGCAACTCACTCATATACAATGTACTACACTGTGCATTTCGTCTAATGCGGGTTTTTCAGTAAATTCTAAGTTTTTCAGTGCAACTCACTCATGTACAATGTACTACACTGTGCATTTCGTCTAATGCGGGTTTTTCAGTAAATTCTAAGTTTTTCAGTGCAACTCACTCATATACAGTGTACTACACTGTGCATTTCGTCTAATGCGGGTTTTTCAGTAAATTCTAAGTTTTTCAGTGCAACTCACTCATATACTGTGTACTACACTGTGCATTTCGTCTAATGCGGGTTTTTCAGTAAATTCTAAGTTTTTCAGTGCAACTCATTCAGTGCAACTCACTCATATACAATGTACTACACTGTGCATATTCGTCTAATGCGGGTTTTTCAGTAAATTCTAAGTTTTTCAGTGCAACTCACTCATATACTATGTACTACACTTTGCATTTCGTCTAATGCGGGTTTTTCAGTAAATTCTAAGTTTTTCAGTTCAACTCACTCATATACAATGTACTACACTGTGCATTTCGTCTAATGCGGGTTTTTCAGTAAATTCTAAGTTTTTCAGTGCAACTCACTCATATACAATGTACTACACTGTGCATTTCGTCTAATGGGGTTTTTTCAGTAAATTCTAAGTTTTTCAGTGCAACTCACTCATATACTATGTACTACACTGTGCATTTCGTCTAATGCGGGTTTTTCAGTAAATTCTAAGTTTTTCAGTGCAACTCACTCATGTACAATGTACTACACTGTGCATTTCGTCTAATGTGGGTTTTTCAGTAAATTCTAAGTTTTTCAGTGCAACTCACTCATATACAATGTACTACACTGTGCATTTCGTCTAATTCGGGTTTTTCAGTAAATTCTAAGTTTTTCAGTTCAACTCACTCATATACAATGTACTACACTGTGCATTTCGTCTAATGCGGGTTTTTCAGTAAATTCTAAGTTTTTCAGTGCAACTCACTCATATACAATGTACTACACTGTGCATTTCGTCTAATGCGGGTTTTTCAGTAAATTCTAAGTTTTTCAGTGCAACTCACTCATATACAAATTACTACACTGTGCATTTCGTCTAATGCGGGTTTTTCAGTAAATTCTAAGTTTTTCAGTGCAACTCACTCATATACAGTGTACTACACTGTGCATTTCCCTCTAATGCGGGTTTTTCAGTAAATTCTAAGTTTTTCAGTGCAACTCACTCATATACAAATTACTACACTGTGCATTTCGTCTAATGCGGGTTTTTCAGTAAATTCTAAGTTTTTCAGTGCAACTCATTCAGTGCAACTCACTCATATACAATGTACTACACTGTGCATTTCGTCTAATGCGGGTTTTTCAGTAAATTCTAAGTTTTTCAGTGCAACTCACTCATATACTATGTACTACACTGTGCATTTCGTCTAATGCGGGTTTTTCAGTAAATTCTAAGTTTTTCAGTGCAACTCACTCATATACAATGTACTACACTGTGCATTTCGTCTAATGCGGGTTTTTCAGTAAATTCTAAGTTTTTCAGTGCAACTCACTCATATACTATGTACTACACTGTGCATTTCGTCTAATGCGGGTTTTTCAGTAAATTCCTAGTTTTTCAGTGCAACTCACTCATATACTATGTACTACACTGTGCATTTCGTCTAATGCGGGTTTTTCAGTAAATTCTAAGTTTTTCAGTGCAACTCACTCATGTACAATGTACTACACTGTGCATTTCGTCTAATGCGGGTTTTTCAGTAAATTCTAAGTTTTTCAGTGCAACTCACTCATATACAATGTACTACACTGTGCATTTCGTCTAATTCGGGTTTTTCAGTAAATTCTAAGTTTTTCAGTTCAACTCACTCATATACAATGTACTACACTGTGCATTTCGTCTAATGCGGGTTTTTCAGTAAATTCTAAGTTTTTCAGTGCAACTCACTCATATACAATGTACTACACTGTGCATTTCGTCTAATGCGGGTTTTTCAGTAAATTCTAAGTTTTTCAGTGCAACTCACTCATATACAAATTACTACAATGTGCATTTCGTCTAATGCGGGTTTTTCAGTAAATTCTAAGTTTTTCAGTGCAACTCACTCATATACAATGTACTACACTGTGCATTTCGTCTAATGCGGGTTTTTCAGTAAATTCTAAGTTTTTCAGTGCAACTCACTCATATACAATGTACTACACTGTGCATTTCGTCTAATACGGATTTTTCAGTAAATTCTAAGTTTTTCAGTGCAACTCACTCATATACAATGTACTACACTGTGCATTTCGTCTAATGCGGGTTTTTCAGTAAATTCTAAGTTTTTCAGTGCAACTCACTCATATACTATGTACTACACTGTGCATTTCGTCTAATGCGGGTTTTTCAGTAAATTCTAAGTTTTTTCAGTGCAACTCACTCATGTACAATGTACTACACTGTGCATTTCGTCTAATGCGGGTTTTTCAGTAAATTCTAAGTATTTCAGTGCAACTCACTCATATACAATGTACTACACTGTGCATTTCGTCTAATGCGGGTTTTTCAGTAAATTCTAAGTTTTTCAGTGCAACTCACTCATATACAATGTACTACACTGTGCATTTCGTCTAATGCGGGTTTTTCAGTAAATTCTAAGTTTTTCAGTGCAACTCACTCATATACTATGTACTACACTGTGCATTTCGTCTAATGCGGGTTTTTCAGTAAATTCTAAGTTTTTCAGTGCAACTCACTCATATACAATGTACTACACTGTGCATTTCGTCTAATGCGGGTTTTTCAGTAAATTCTAAGTTTTTCAGTGCAACTCACTCATATACAAATTACTACAATGTGCATTTCGTCTAATGCGGGTTTTTCAGTAAATTCTAAGTTTTTCAGTGCAACTCACTCATATACAATGTACTACACTGTGCATTTCGTCTAATGCGGGTTTTTCAGTAAATTCTAAGTTTTTCAGTGCAACTCACTCATATACAATGTACTACACTGTGCATTTCGTCTAATACGGATTTTTCAGTAAATTCTAAGTTTTTCAGTGCAACTCACTCATATACAATGTACTACACTGTGCATTTCGTCTAATGCGGGTTTTTCAGTAAATTCTAAGTTTTTCAGTGCAACTCACTCATATACTATGTACTACACTGTGCATTTCGTCTAATGCGGGTTTTTCAGTAAATTCTAAGTTTTTCAGTGCAACTCACTCATGTACAATGTACTACACTGTGCATTTCGTCTAATGCGGGTTTTTCAGTAAATTCTAAGTATTTCAGTGCAACTCACTCATATACAATGTACTACACTGTGCATTTCGTCTAATTCGGGTTTTTCAGTAAATTCTAAGTTTTTCAGTTCAACTCACTCATATACAATGTACTACACTGTGCATTTCGTCTAATGCGGGCTTTTCAGTAAATTCTAAGTTTTTCAGTGCAACTCACTCATATACAGTGTACTACACTGTGCATTTCGTCTAATGCGGGTTTTTCAGTAAATTCTAAGTTTTTCAGTGCAACTCACTCATATACTGTGTACTACACTGTGCATTTCGTCTAATGCGGGTTTTTCAGTAAATTCTAAGTTTTTCAGTGCAACTCATTCAGTGCAACTCACTCATATACAATGTACTACACTGTGCATTTCGTCTAATGCGGGTTTTTCAGTAAATTCTAAGTTTTTCAGTGCAACTCACTCATATACTATGTACTACACTTTGCATTTCGTCTAATGCGGGTTTTTCAGTAAATTCTAAGTTTTTCAGTTCAACTCACTCATATACAATGTACTACACTGTGCATTTCGTCTAATGCGGGTTTTTCAGTAAATTCTAAGTTTTTCAGTGCAACTCACTCATATACAATGTACTACACTGTGCATTTCGTCTAATGCGGGTTTTTCAGTAAATTCTAAGTTTTTCAGTGCAACTCACTCATATACAAATTACTACACTGTGCATTTCGTCTAATGCGGGTTTTTCAGTAAATTCTAAGTTTTTCAGTGCAACTCACTCATATACAGTGTACTACACTGTGCATTTCCTCTAATGCGGGTTTTTCAGTAAATTCTAAGTTTTTCAGTGCAACTCACTCATATACTGTGTACTACACTGTGCATTTCGTCTAATGCGGGTTTTTCAGTATTCTAAGTTTTTCAGTGCAACTCATTCAGTGCAACTCACTCATATACAATGTACTACACTGTGCATTTCGTCTAATGCGGGTTTTTCAGTAAATTCTAAGTTTTTCAGTGCAACTCACTCATATACTATGTACTACACTGTGCATTTCGTCTAATGCGGGTTTTTCAGTAAATTCTAAGTTTTTCAGTGCAACTCACTCATATACAATGTACTACACTGTGCATTTCGTCTAATGCGGGTTTTTCAGTAAATTCTAAGTTTTTCAGTGCAACTCACTCATATACTATGTACTACACTGTGCATTTCGTCTAATGCGGGTTTTTCAGTAAATTCTAAGTTTTTCAGTGCAACTCACTCATATACTATGTACTACACTGTGCATTTCGTCTAATGCGGGTTTTTCAGTAAATTCTAAGTTTTTCAGTGCAACTCACTCATGTACAATGTACTACACTGTGCATTTCGTCTAATGCGGGTTTTTCAGTAAATTCTAAGTTTTTCAGTGCAACTCACTCATATACAATGTACTACACTGTGCATTTCGTCTAATTCGGGTTTTTCAGTAAATTCTAAGTTTTTCAGTTCAACTCACTCATATACAATGTACTACACTGTGCATTTCGTCTAATGCGGGTTTTTCAGTAAATTCTAAGTTTTTCAGTGCAACTCACTCATATACAATGTACTACACTGTGCATTTCGTCTAATGCGGGTTTTTCAGTAAATTCTAAGTTTTTCAGTGCAACTCACTCATATACAAATTACTACAATGTGCATTTCGTCTAATGCGGGTTTTTCAGTAAATTCTAAGTTTTTCAGTGCAACTCACTCATATACAATGTACTACACTGTGCATTTCGTCTAATGCGGGTTTTTCAGTAAATTCTAAGTTTTTCAGTGCAACTCACTCATATACAATGTACTACACTGTGCATTTCGTCTAATACGGATTTTTCAGTAAATTCTAAGTTTTTCAGTGCAACTCACTCATATACAATGTACTACACTGTGCATTTCGTCTAATGCGGGTTTTTCAGTAAATTCTAAGTTTTTCAGTGCAACTCACTCATGTACAATGTACTACACTGTGCATTTCGTCTAATGCGGGTTTTTCAGTAAATTCTAAGTTTTTCAGTGCAACTCACTCATATACAATGTACTACACTGTGCATTTCGTCTAATTCGGGTTTTTCAGTAAATTCTAAGTTTTTCAGTTCAACTCACTCATATACAATGTACTACACTGTGCATTTCGTCTAATGCGGGTTTTTCAGTAAATTCTAAGTTTTTCAGTGCAACTCACTCATATACAATGTACTACACTGTGCATTTCGTCTAATGCGGGTTTTTCAGTAAATTCTAAGTTTTTCAGTGCAACTCACTCATATACAAATTACTACAATGTGCATTTCGTCTAATGCGGGTTTTTCAGTAAATTCTAAGTTTTTCAGTGCAACTCACTCATATACAATGTACTACACTGTGCATTTCGTCTAATGCGGGTTTTTCAGTAAATTCTAAGTTTTTCAGTGCAACTCACTCATATACAATGTACTACACTGTGCATTTCGTCTAATACGGATTTTTCAGTAAATTCTAAGTTTTTCAGTGCAACTCACTCATATACAATGTACTACACTGTGCATTTCGTCTAATGCGGGTTTTTCAGTAAATTCTAAGTTTTTCAGTGCAACTCACTCATATACTATGTACTACACTGTGCATTTCGTCTAATGCGGGTTTTTCAGTAAATTCTAAGTTTTTCAGTGCAACTCACTCATGTACAATGTACTACACTGTGCATTTCGTCTAATGCGGGTTTTTCTGTAAATTCTAAGTATTTCAGTGCAACTCACTCATATACAATGTACTACACTGTGCATTTCGTCTAATTCGGGTTTTTCAGTAAATTCTAAGTTTTTCAGTTCAACTCACTCATATACAATGTACTACACTGTGCATTTCGTCTAATGCGGGCTTTTCAGTAAATTCTAAGTTTTTCAGTGCAACTCACTCATATACAGTGTACTACACTGTGCATTTCGTCTAATGCGGGCTTTTCAGTAAATTCTAAGTTTTTCAGTGCAACTCACTCATATACTGTGTACTACACTGTGCATTTCGTCTAATGCGGGTTTTTCAGTAAATTCTAAGTTTTTCAGTGCAACTCATTCAGTGCAACTCACTCATATACAATGTACTACACTGTGCATTTCGTCTAATGCGGGTTTTTCAGTAAATTCTAAGTTTTTCAGTGCAACTCACTCATATACTATGTACTACACTTTGCATTTCGTCTAATGCGGGTTTTTCAGTAAATTCTAAGTTTTTCAGTGCAACTCACTCATATACAATGTACTACACTGTGCATTTCGTCTAATGCGGGTTTTTCAGTAAATTCTAAGTTTTTCAGTGCAACTCACTCATATACTATGTACTACACTGTGCATTTCGTCTAATGCGGGTTTTTCAGTAAATTCCTAGTTTTTCAGTGCAACTCACTCATATACAATGTACTACACTGTGCATTTCGTCTAATGCGGGTTTTTCAGTAAATTCTTAGTTTTTCAGTGCAACTCACTCATATACAATGTACTACACTGTGCATTTCGTCTAATGCGGGTTTTTCAGTAAATTCTAAGTTTTTCAGTGCAACTCACTCATATACAATGTACTACACTGTGCATTTCGTCTAATGCGGGCTTTTCAGTAAATTCTAAGTTTTTCAGTGCAACTCACTCATATACAGTGTACTACACTGTGCATTTCGTCTAATGCGGGTTTTTCAGTAAACTCTAAGTTTTTCAGTGCAACTCACTCATATACTGTGTACTACACTGTGCATTTCGTCTAATGCGGGTTTTTCAGTAAATTCTAAGTTTTTCAGTGCAACTCATTCAGTGCAACTCACTCATATACAATGTACTACACTGTGCATTTCGTCTAATGCGGGTTTTTCAGTAAATTCTAAGTTTTTCAGTGCAACTCACTCATATACTATGTACTACACTGTGCATTTCGTCTAATGCGGGTTTTTCAGTAAATTCTAAGTTTTTCAGTGCAACTCACTCATATACAATGTACTACACTGTGCATTTCGTCTAATGCGGGTTTTTCAGTAAATTCTAAGTTTTTCAGTGCAACTCACTCATATACTATGTACTACACTGTGCATTTCGTCTAATGCGGGTTTTTCAGTAAATTCCTAGTTTTTCAGTGCAACTCACTCATATACTATGTACTACACTGTGCATTTCGTCTAATGCGGGATTTTCAGTAAATTCTAAGTTTTTCAGTGCAACTCACTCATGTACAATGTACTACACTGTGCATTTCGTCTAATGCGGGTTTTTCAATAAATTCTAAGTTTTTCAGTGCAACTCACTCATATACAATGTACTACACTGTGCATTTCGTCTAATTCGGGTTTTTCAGTAAATTCTAAGTTTTTCAGTGCAACTCACTCATATACAATGTACTACACTGTGCATTTCGTCTAATGCGGGTTTTTCAGTAAATTCTAAGTTTTTCAGTGCAACTCACTCATATACTATGTACTACATTGTGCATTTCGTCTAATGCGGGTTTTTCAGTAAATTCTAAGTTTTTCAGTGCAACTCACTCATATACAAATTACTACACTGTGCATTTCGTCTAATGCGGGTTTTTCAGTAAATTCCTATTTTTTCAGTGCAACTCACTCATATACTATGTACTTCACTGTGCATTTCGTCTAATGCGGGTTTTTCAGTAAATTCTAAGTTTTTCAGTGCAACTCACTCATATACAATGTACTACACTGTGCATTTCGTCTAATGCGGGTTTTTCAGTAAATTCTAAGTTTTTCAGTGCAACTCACTCATATACTATGTACTACACTGTGCATTTCGTCTAATGCGGGTTTTTCAGTAAATTCTAAGTTTTTCAGTGCAACTCACTCATGTACAATGTACTACACTGTGCATTTCGTCTAATGCGGGTTTTTCAGTAAATTCTAAGTTTTTCAGTGCAACTCACTCATATACAATGTACTACACTGTGCATTTCGTCTAATTCGGGTTTTTCAGTAAATTCTAAGTTTTTCAGTTCAACTCACTCATATACAATGTACTACACTGTGCATTTCGTCTAATGCGGGTTTTTCAGTAAATTCTAAGTTTTTCAGTGAACTCACTCATATACAATGTACTACACTGTGCATTTCGTCTAATGCGGGTTTTTCAGTAAATTCTAAGTTTTTCAGTGCAACTCACTCATATACAAATTACTACACTGTGCATTTCATCTAATGCGGGTTTTTCAGTAAATTCTAAGTTTTTCAGTGCAACTCACTCATATACAATGTACTACACTGTGCATTTCGTCTAATGCGGGTTTTTCAGTAAATTCTAAGTTTTTCAGTGCAACTCACTCATATACAATGTACTACACTGTGCATTTCGTCTAATGCGGGTTTTTCAGTAAATTCTAAGTTTTTCATTGCAACTCACTCATATACAATGTACTACACTGTGCATTTCGTCTAATGCGGGTTTTTCAGTAAATTCTAAGTTTTTCAGTGCAACTCACTCATATACTATGTACTACACTGTGCATTTCGTCTAATGCGGGTTTTTCAGTAAATTCTAAGTTTTTCAGTGCAACTCACTCATATACAATGTACTACACTGTGCATTTCGTCTAATGCGGGTTTTTCAGTAAATTCTAAGTTTTTCAGTGCAACTCACTCATATACAAATTACTACAATGTGCATTTCGTCTAATTCGGGTTTTTCAGTAAATTCTAAGTTTTTCAGTGCAACTCACTCATATACAATGTACTACACTGTGCATTTCGTCTAATGCGGGTTTTTCAGTAAATTCTAAGTTTTTCAGTGCAACTCACTCATATACAATGTACTACACTGTGCATTTCGTCTAATACGGATTTTTCAGTAAATTCTAAGTTTTTCAGTGCAACTCACTCATATACAATGTACTACACTGTGCATTTCGTCTAATGCGGGTTTTTCAGTAAATTCTAAGTTTTTCAGTGCAACTCACTCATATACTATGTACTACACTGTGCATTTCGTCTAATGCGGGTTTTTCAGTAAATTCTAAGTTTTTCAGTGCAACTCACTCATGTACAATGTACTACACTGTGCATTTCGTCTAATGCGGGTTTTTCAGTAAATTCTAAGTATTTCAGTGCAACTCACTCATATACAATGTACTACACTGTGCATTTCGTCTAATTCGGGTTTTTCAGTAAATTCTAAGTTTTTCAGTTCAACTCACTCATATACAATGTACTACACTGTGCATTTCGTCTAATGCGGGCTTTTTCAGTAAATTCTAAGTTTTTCAGTGCAACTCACTCATATACAATGTACTACACTGTGCATTTCGTCTAATGCGGGTTTTTCAGTAAATTCTAAGTTTTTCAGTGCAACTCACTCATATACAATGTACTACACTGTGCATTTCGTCTAATGCGGGTTTTTCAGTAAATTCTAAGTTTTTCAGTGCAACTCATTCAGTGCAACTCACTCATATACAATGTACTACACTGTGCATTTCGTCTAATGCGGGTTTTTCAGTAAATTCTAAGTTTTTCAGTGCAACTCACTCATATACTATGTACTACACTTTGCATTTCGTCTAATGCGGGTTTTTCAGTAAATTCTAAGTTTTTCAGTTCAACTCACTCATATACAATGTACTACACTGTGCATTTCGTCTAATGCGGGTTTTTCAGTAAATTCTAAGTTTTTCAGTGCAACTCACTCATATACAATGTACTACACTGTGCATTTCGTCTAATGCGGGTTTTTCAGTAAATTCTAAGTTTTTCAGTGCAACTCACTCATATACAAATTACTACACTGTGCATTTCGTCTAATGCGGGTTTTTCAGTAAATTCTAAGTTTTTCAGTGCAACTCACTCATATACAGTGTACTACACTGTGCATTTCCTCTAATGCGGGTTTTTCAGTAAATTCTAAGTTTTTCAGTGCAACTCACTCATATACTGTGTACTACACTGTGCATTTCGTCTAATGCGGGTTTTTCAGTAAATTCTAAGTTTTTCAGTGCAACTCATTCAGTGCAACTCACTCATATACAATGTACTACACTGTGCATTTCGTCTAATGCGGGTTTTTCAGTAAATTCTAAGTTTTTCAGTGCAACTCACTCATATACTATGTACTACACTGTGCATTTCGTCTAATGCGGGTTTTTCAGTAAATTCTAAGTTTTTCAGTGCAACTCACTCATATACAATGTACTACACTGTGCATTTCGTCTAATGCGGGTTTTTCAGTAAATTCTAAGTTTTTCAGTGCAACTCACTCATATACTATGTACTACACTGTGCATTTCGTCTAATGCGGGTTTTTCAGTAAATTCCTAGTTTTTCAGTGCAACTCACTCATATACTATGTACTACACTGTGCATTTCGTCTAATGCGGGTTTTTCAGTAAATTCTAAGTTTTTCAGTGCAACTCACTCATGTACAATGTACTACACTGTGCATTTCGTCTAATGCGGGTTTTTCAGTAAATTCTAAGTTTTTCAGTGCAACTCACTCATATACAATGTACTACACTGTGCATTTCGTCTAATTCGGGTTTTTCAGTAAATTCTAAGTTTTTCAGTTCAACTCACTCATATACAATGTACTACACTGTGCATTTCGTCTAATGCGGGTTTTTCAGTAAATTCTAAGTTTTTCAGTGCAACTCACTCATATACAATGTACTACACTGTGCATTTCGTCTAATGCGGGTTTTTCAGTAAATTCTAAGTTTTTCAGTGCAACTCACTCATATACAAATTACTACAATGTGCATTTCGTCTAATGCGGGTTTTTCAGTAAATTCTAAGTTTTTCAGTGCAACTCATTCAGTGCAACTCACTCATATACAATGTACTACACTGTGCATTTCGTCTAATGCGGGTTTTTCAGTAAATTCTAAGTTTTTCAGTGCAACTCACTCATATACTATGTACTACACTGTGCATTTCGTCTAATGCGGGTTTTTCAGTAAATTCTAAGTTTTTCAGTGCAACTCACTCATATACAATGTACTACACTGTGCATTTCGTCTAATGCGGGTTTTTCAGTAAATTCTAAGTTTTTCAGTGCAACTCACTCATATACTATGTACTACACTGTGCATTTCGTCTAATGCGGGTTTTTCAGTAAATTCCTAGTTTTTCAGTGCAACTCACTCATGTACAATGTACTACACTGTGCATTTCGTCTAATGCGGGTTTTTCAGTAAATTCTAAGTATTTCAGTGCAACTCACTCATATACAATGTACTACACTGTGCATTTCGTCTAATTCGGGTTTTTCAGTAAATTCTAAGTTTTTCAGTTCAACTCACTCATATACAATGTACTACACTGTGCATTTCGTCTAATGCGGGCTTTTCAGTAAATTCTAAGTTTTTCAGTGCAACTCACTCATATACAGTGTACTACACTGTGCATTTCGTCTAATGCGGGTTTTTCAGTAAATTCTAAGTTTTTCAGTGCAACTCACTCATATACAAATTACTACACTGTGCATTTCGTCTAATGCGGGTTTTTCAGTAAATTCTAAGTTTTTCAGTGCAACTCACTCATATACAATGTACTACACTGTGCATTTCGTCTAATGCGGGTTTTTCAGTAAATTCTAAGTTTTTCAGTGCAACTCACTCATATACAATGTACTACACTGTGCATTTCGTCTAATACGGATTTTTCAGTAAATTCTAAGTTTTTCAGTGCAACTCACTCATATACAATGTACTACACTGTGCATTTCGTCTAATGCGGGTTTTTCAGTAAATTCTAAGTTTTTCAGTGCAACTCACTCATATACTATGTACTACATTGTGCATTTCGTCTAATGCGGGTTTTTCAGTAAATTCTAAGTTTTTCAGTGCAACTCACTCATATACTATGTACTACACTGTGCATTTCGTCTAATGCGGGTTTTTCAGTAAATTCCTATTTTTTCAGTGCAACTCACTCATATACTATGTACTTCACTGTGCATTTCGTCTAATGCGGGTTTTTCAGTAAATTCTAAGTTTTTCAGTGCAACTCACTCATATACAATGTACTACACTGTGCATTTCGTCTAATGCGGGTTTTTCAGTAAATTCTAAGTTTTTCAGTGCAACTCACTCATATACTATGTACTACACTGTGCATTTCGTCTAATGCGGGTTTTTCAGTAAATTCTAAGTTTTTCAGTGCAACTCACTCATGTACAATGTACTACACTGTGCATTTCGTCTAATGCGGGTTTTTCAGTAAATTCTAAGTTTTTCAGTGCAACTCACTCATATACAATGTACTACACTGTGCATTTCGTCTAATTCGGGTTTTTCAGTAAATTCTAAGTTTTTCAGTTCAACTCACTCATATACAATGTACTACACTGTGCATTTCGTCTAATGCGGGTTTTTCAGTAAATTCTAAGTTTTTCAGTGAACTCACTCATATACAATGTACTACACTGTGCATTTCGTCTAATGCGGGTTTTTCAGTAAATTCTAAGTTTTTCAGTGCAACTCACTCATATACAAATTACTACACTGTGCATTTCATCTAAACCGGGTTTTTCAGTAAATTCTAAGTTTTTCAGTGCAACTCACTCATATACAATGTACTACACTGTGCATTTCGTCTAATGCGGGTTTTTCAGTAAATTCTAAGTTTTTCAGTGCAACTCACTCATATACAATGTACTACACTGTGCATTTCGTCTAATGCGGGTTTTTCAGTAAATTCTAAGTTTTTCATTGCAACTCACTCATATACAATGTACTACACTGTGCATTTCGTCTAATGCGGGTTTTTCAGTAAATTCTAAGTTTTTCAGTGCAACTCACTCATATACTATGTACTACACTGTGCATTTCGTCTAATGCGGGTTTTTCAGTAAATTCCTATTTTTTCAGTGCAACTCACTCATATACTATGTACTTCACTGTGCATTTCGTCTAATGCGGGTTTTTCAGTAAATTCTAAGTTTTTCAGTGCAACTCACTCATATACAATGTACTACACTGTGCATTTCGTCTAATGCGGGTTTTTCAGTAAATTCTAAGTTTTTCAGTTCAACTCACTCATATACAATGTACTACACTGTGCATTTCGTCTAATGCGGGTTTTTCAGTAAATTCTAAGTTTTTCAGTGCAACTCACTCATATACAATGTACTACACTGTGCATTTCGTCTAATGCGGGTTTTTCAGTAAATTCTAAGTTTTTCAGTGCAACTCACTCATATACAATGTACTACACTGTGCATTTCGTCTAATGCGGGTTTTTCAGTAAATTCTAAGTTTTTCAGTGCAACTCACTCATATACTGTGTACTACACTGTGCATTTCGTCTAATGCGGGTTTTTCAGTAAATTCTAAGTTTTTCAGTGCAACTCACTCATATACAATGTACTACACTGTGCATTTCGTCTAATGCGGGTTTTTCAGTAAATTCTAAGTTTTTCAGTGCAACTCACTCATATACAGTGTACTACACTGTGCATTTCGTCTAATGCGGGTTTTTCAGTAAATTCTAAGTTTTTCAGTGCAACTCACTCATATACTATATACTACACTGTGCATTTCGTCTAATGCGGGTTTTTCAGTAAATTCTAAGTTTTTCGGTGCAACTCACTCATATACTATATACTACACTGTGCATTTCGTCTAATGCGGGTTTTTCAGTAAATTCTAAGTTTTTCGGTGCAATTCACTCATATACAATGTACTACACTGTGCATTTCGTCTAATGCGGGTTTTTTAGTAAATTCTAAGTTTTTCAGTGCAACTCACTCATATACAATGTACTACACTGTGCATTTCGTCTAATGCGGTTTTTCAGTAAATTCTAAGTTTTTCGGTGCAATTCACTCATATACAATGTACTACACTGTGCATTTCGTCTAATGCGGGTTTTTTAGTAAATTCTAAGTTTTTCAGTGCAACTCACTCATATACAATGTACTACACTGTGCATTTCATCTAATGCGGGTTTTTCAGTAAATTCTAAGTTTTTCAGTGCAACTCACTCATATACAATGTACTACACTGTGCATTTCGTCTAATGCGGGTTTTTCAGTAAATTCTAAGTTTTTCAGTGCAACTCACTCATATACAATGTACTACACTGTGCATTTCGTCTAATGCGGGTTTTTCAGTAAATTCTAAGTTTTTCATTGCAACTCACTCATATACAATGTACTACACTGTGCATTTCGTCTAATGCGGGTTTTTCAGTAAATTCTAAGTTTTTCAGTGCAACTCACTTATATACAATGTACTACACTGTGCATTTCGTCTAATGCTGGTTTTTCAGTAAATTCTAAGTTTTTCAGTGCAACTCACTCATATACAATGTACTACACTGTGCATTTCGTCTAATGCGGGTTTTTCAGTAAATTCTAAGTTTTTCAGTGCAACTCACTCATATACAATGTACTATACTGTGCATTTCGTCTAATGCGGGTTTTTCAGTAAATTCTAAGTTTTTCAGTGCAACTCACTCATATACTATATACTACACTGTGCATTTCGTCTAATGCGGGTTTTTCAGTAAATTCTAAGTTTTTCAGTGCAACTCACTCATATACAATGTACTACACTGTGCATTTCGTCTAATGCGGGTTTTTCAGTAAATTCTAAGTTTTTCATTGCAACTCACTCATATACAATGTACTACACTGTGCATTTCGTCTAATGCGGGTTTTTCAGTAAATTGCAAGTTTTTCAGTGCAACTCACTCATATACTATGTACTACACTGTGCATTTCGTCTAATGCGGGTTTTTCAGTAAATTCCTAGTTTTTCAGTGCAACTCACTCATATACTATGTACTACACTGTGCATTTCGTCTAATGCGGGTTTTTCAGTAAATTCTAAGTTTTTCAGTGCAACTCACTCATATACTATGTACTATACTGTGCATTTCGTCTAATTCGGGTTTTTCAGTAAATTCTAAGTTTTTCAGTGCAACTCACTCATATACAATGTACTACACTGTGCATTTCGTCTAATGCGGGTTTTTCAGTAAATTCTAAGGTTTTCAGTGCAACTCACTCATATACAATGTACTACACTGTGCATTTCGTCTAATGCGGGTTTTTCAGTAAATTCTAAGTTTTTCAGTGCAACTCACTCATATACAATGTACTACACTGTGCATTTCGTCTAAAGCGGGTTTTTCAGTAAATTCTAAGTTTTTCAGTGCAACTCACTCATATACAATGTACTACACTGTGCATTTCGTCTAATGCGGGTTTTTCAGTAAATTCTAAGTTTTTCAGTGCAACTCACTCATATACAATGTACTACACTGTGCATTTCATCTAATACGGGTTTTTCAGTAAATTCTAAGTTTTTCAGTGCAACTCACTCATATACAATGTACTACACTGTGCATTTCATCTAATACGGGTTTTTCAGTAAATTCTAAGTTTTTCAGTGCAACTCACTCATATACAATGTACTACACTGTGCATTTCGTCTAATGCGGGTTTTTCAGTAAATTCTAAGTTTTTCAGTGCAAATCACTCATATACTATGTACTACACTGTGCATTTCGTCTAATGCGGGTTTTTCAGTAAATTCTAAGTTTTTCAGTGCAGCTCACTCATATACTATGTACTACACTGTGCATTTCGTCTAATGCGGGTTTTTCAGTAAATTCCTAGTTTTTCAGTGCAACTCACTCATATACTATGTACTACACTGTGCATTTCGTCTAATGCGGGTTTTTCAGTAAATTCCAAGTTTTTCAGTGCAACTCACTCATATACAATATACTACACTGTGCATTTCGTCTAATGCGGGTTTTTCAGTAAATTGCAAGTTTTTCAGTGCAACTCACTCATATACTATGTACTACACTGTGCATTTCGTCTAATGCGGGTTTTTCAGTAAATTCCTAGTTTTTCAGTGCAACTCACTCATATACTATGTACTACACTGTGCATTTCGTCTAATGCGGGTTTTTCAGTAAATTCTAAGTTTTTCAGTGCAACTCACTCATATACTATGTACTACACTGTGCATTTCGTCTAATTCGGGTTTTTCAGTAAATTCTAAGTTTTTCAGTGCAACTCACTCATATACAATGTACTACACTGTGCATTTCGTCTAATGCGGGTTTTTCAGTAAATTCTAAGGTTTTCAGTGCAACTCACTCATATACAATGTACTACACTGTGCATTTCGTCTAATGCGGGTTTTTCAGTAAATTCTAAGTTTTTCAGTGCAACTCACTCATATACAATGTACTACACTGTGCATTTCGTCTAAAGCGGGTTTTTCAGTAAATTCTAAGTTTTTCAGTGCAACTCACTCATATACAATGTACTACACTGTGCATTTCGTCTAATGCGGGTTTTTCAGTAAATTCTAAGTTTTTCAGTGCAACTCTCTCATATACAATGTACTACACTGTGCATTTCGTCTAATGCGGGTTTTTCAGTAAATTCTAAGTTTTTCAGTGCAACTCACTTATATACTATGTACTACACTGTGCATTTCGTCTAATGCGGGTTTTTCAGTAAATTCTAAGTTTTTCAGTGCAACTCACTCATATACTATATACTACACTGTGCATTTCGTCTAATGCGGGTTTTTCAGTAAATTCTAAGTTTTTCAGTGCAACTCACTCATGTACAATGTACTACACTGTGCATTTCGTCTAATGAGGGTTTCTCAGTAAATTCTAAGTTTTTCAGTGCAACTCACTCATGTACAATGTACTACACTGTGCATTTCGTCTAATGCGGGTTTTTCAGTAAATTCTAAGTTTTTCAGTTCAACTCACTCATATACAATGTACTACACTGTGCATTTCGTCTAATTCGGGTTTTTCAGTAAATTCTAAGTTTTTCAGTGCAACTCACTCATATACAATGTACTACACTGTGCATTTCGTCTAATGCGGGTTTTTCAGTAAATTCTAAGTTTTTCAGTGCAGCTCACTCATATACTATGTACTACACTGTGCATTTCGTCTAATGCGGGTTTTTCAGTAAATTCTAAGTTTTTCAGTGCAACTCACTCATGTACAATGTACTACACTGTGCATTTCGTCTAATGAGGGTTTCTCAGTAAATTCTAAGTTTTTCAGTGCAACTCACTCATGTACAATGTACTACACTGTGCATTTCGTCTAATGCGGGTTTTTCAGTAAATTCTAAGTTTTTCAGTTCAACTCACTCATATACAATGTACTACCCTGTGCATTTCGTCTAATTCGGGTTTTTCAGTAAATTCTAAGGTTTTCAGTGCAACTCACTCATATACAATATACTACACTGTGCATTTCGTCTAATGCGGGTTTTTCAGTAAATTCTAAGTTTTTCAGTGCAACTCACTCATATACAATGTACTACACTGTGCATTTCGTCTAATGCGGGTTTTTCAGTAAATTCTAAGTTTTTCAGTGCAACTCACTCATATACTATGTACTACACTGTGCATTTCGTCTAATGCGGGTTTTTCAGTAAATTCTAAGTTTTTCAGTGCAACTCACTCATATACAATGTACTACACTGTGCATTTCATCTAATACGGGTTTTTCAGTAAATTCTAAGTTTTTCAGTGCAACTCACTCATATACAATGTACTACACTGTGCATTTCATCTAATACGGGTTTTTCAGTAAATTCTAAGTTTTTCAGTGCAACTCACTCATATAGTATGTACTACACTGTGCATTTCGTCTAATGCGGGTTTTTCAGTAAATTCTAAGTTTTTCAGTGCAACTCACTCATATACAATGTACTACACTGTGCATTTCATCTAATACGGGTTTTTCAGTAAATTCTAAGTTTTTCAGTGCAACTCACTCATATACAATGTACTACACTGTGCATTTCATCTAATACGGGTTTTTCAGTAAATTCTAAGTTTTTCAGTGCAACTCACTCATATACAATGTACTACACTGTGCATTTCATCTAATGCGGGTTTTTCAGTAAATTCTAAGTTTTTCAGTGCAACTCACTCATATACTATGTACTACACTGTGCATTTCGTCTAATGCGGGTTTTTCAGTAAATTCTAAGTTTTTCAGTGCAGCTCACTCATATACTATGTACTACACTGTGCATTTCGTCTAATGCGGGTTTTTCAGTAAATTCCTAGTTTTTCAGTGCAACTCACTCATATACTATGTACTACACTGTGCATTTCGTCTAATGCGGGTTTTTCAGTAAATTCCAAGTTTTTCAGTGCAACTCACTCATATACAATGTACTACACTGTGCATTTCGTCTAATGCGGGTTTTTCAGTAAATTCTAAGTTTTTCAGTGCAACTCACTCATATACAGTGTACTACACTGTGCATTTCGTCTAATGCGTGTTTTTCAGTAAATTCTAAGTTTTTCAGTGCAACTCACTCATGTACAATGTACTACACTGTGCATTTCGTCTAATGCGGGTTTTTCAGTAAATTCTAAGTTTTTCAGTGCAACTCACTCATATACAATGTACTACACTGTGCATTTCGTCTAATTCGGGTTTTTCAGTAAATTCTAAGTTTTTCAGTGCAACTCACTCATATACAGTGTACTACACTGTGCATTTCGTCTAATGTGGGTTTTTCAGTAAATTCTAAGTTTTTCAGTGCAACTCACTCATGTACAATGTACTACACTGTGCATTTCGTCTAATGCGGGTTTTTCAGTAAATTCTAAGTTTTTCAGTGCAACTCACTCATATACAATGTACTACACTGTGCATTTCGTCTAATTCGGGTTTTTCAGTAAATTCTAAGTTTTTCAGTGCAACTCACTCATATACAATGTACTACACTGTGCATTTCGTCTAATGCGGGTTTTTCAGTAAATTCTAAGTTTTTCAGTGCAACTCACTCATATACAATGTACTACACTGTGCATTTCGTCTAATGCGGGTTTTTCAGTAAATTCTAAGTTTTTCAGTGCAACTCACTCATATACAGTGTACTACACTGTGCATTTCGTCTAATGCGGGTTTTTCAGTAAATTCTAAGTTTTTCAGTGCAACTCACTCATATACAATGTACTACACTGTGCATTTCGTCTATTGCGGGTTTTTCAGTAAATTCTAAGTTTTTCAGTGCAACTCACTCATATACAATGTACTACACTGTGCATTTCGTCTAATGCGGGTTTTTCAGTAAATTCTAAGTTTTTCAGTGCAACTCACTCATATAAAATGTACTACACTGTGCATTTCGTCTAATGCGGGTTTTTCAGTAAATTCTAAGTTTTTCAGTGCAACTCACTCATATACAATGTACTACACTGTGCATTTCGTCTAATGCTGGTTTTTCAGTAAATTCTAAGTTTTTCAGTGCAACTCACTCATATACAATGTACTACACTGTGCATTTCATCTAATGCGGATTTTTCAGTAAATTCTAAGTTTTTCAGTGCAACTCACTCATATACAATGTACTACACTGTGCATTTCGTCTAATGCGGGTTTTTCAGTAAATTCTAAGTTTTTCAGTGCAACTCACTCATATACTATGTACTACACTGTGCATTTCGTCTAATGCGGGTTTTTCAGTAAATTCTAAGTTTTTCAGTGCAACTCACTCATATACAATGTACTACACTGTGCATTTCATCTAATACGGGTTTTTCAGTAAATTCTAAGTTTTTCAGTGCAACTCACTCATATACAATGTACTACACTGTGCATTTCGTCTAATGCGGGTTTTTCAGTAAATTCTAAGTTTTTCAGTGCAACTCACTCATATACTATGTACTACACTGTGCATTTCGTCTAATGCGGGTTTTTCAGTAAATTCTAAGTTTTTCAGTGCAGCTCACTCATATACTATGTACTACACTGTGCATTTCGTCTAATGCGGGTTTTTCAGTAAATTCCTAGTTTTTCAGTGCAACTCACTCATATACTATGTACTACACTGTGCATTTCGTCTAATGCGGGTTTTTCAGTAAATTCCAAGTTTTTCAGTGCAACTCACTCATATACAATGTACTACACTGTGCATTTCGTCTAATGCGGGTTTTTCAGTAAATTCTAAGTTTTTCAGTGCAACTCACTCATATACAGTGTACTACACTGTGCATTTCGTCTAATGCGTGTTTTTCAGTAAATTCTAAGTTTTTCAGTGCAACTCACTCATGTACAATGTACTACACTGTGCATTTCGTCTAATGCGGGTTTTTCAGTAAATTCTAAGTTTTTCAGTGCAACTCACTCATATACAATGTACTACACTGTGCATTTCGTCTAATGCGGGTTTTTCAGTAAATTCTAAGTTTTTCAGTGCAACTCACTCATATACAGTGTACTACACTGTGCATTTCGTCTAATGCGGGTTTTTCAGTAAATTCTAAGTTTTTCAGTGCAACTCACTCATATACAATGTACTACACTGTGCATTTCGTCTATTGCGGGTTTTTCAGTAAATTCTAAGTTTTTCAGTGCAACTCACTCATATACAATGTACTACACTGTGCATTTCGTCTAATGCGGGTTTTTCAGTAAATTCTAAGTTTTTCAGTGCAACTCACTCATATAAAATGTACTACACTGTGCATTTCGTCTAATGCGGGTTTTTCAGTAAATTCTAAGTTTTTCAGTGCAACTCACTCATATACAATGTACTACACTGTGCATTTCGTCTAATGCTGGTTTTTCAGTAAATTCTAAGTTTTTCAGTGCAACTCACTCATATACAATGTACTACACTGTGCATTTCGTCTAATGCGGGTTTTTCAGTAAATTCTAAGTTTTTCAGTGCAACTCACTCATATACAATGTACTACACTGTGCATTTCGTCTAATGCGGGTTTTTCAGTAAATTCTAAGTTTTTCAGTGCAACTCACTCATATACTATGTACTACACTGTGCATTTCGTCTAATGCGGGTTTTTCAGTAAATTCTAAGTTTTTCAGTGCAACTCACTCATATACAATGTACTACACTGTGCATTTCATCTAATACGGGTTTTTCAGTAAATTCTAAGTTTTTCAGTGCAACTCACTCATATACAATGTACTACACTGTGCATTTCGTCTAATGCGGGTTTTTCAGTAAATTCTAAGTTTTTCAGTGCAACTCACTCATATACTATGTACTACACTGTGCATTTCGTCTAATGCGGGTTTTTCAGTAAATTCTAAGTTTTTCAGTGCAGCTCACTCATATACTATGTACTACACTGTGCATTTCGTCTAATGCGGGTTTTTCAGTAAATTCCTAGTTTTTCAGTGCAACTCACTCATATACTATGTACTACACTGTGCATTTCGTCTAATGCGGGTTTTTCAGTAAATTCCAAGTTTTTCAGTGCAACTCACTCATATACAATGTACTACACTGTGCATTTCGTCTAATGCGGGTTTTTCAGTAAATTCTAAGTTTTTCAGTGCAACTCACTCATGTACAATGTACTACACTGTGCATTTCGTCTAATGAGGGTTTCTCAGTAAATTCTAAGTTTTTCAGTGCAACTCACTCATGTACAATGTACTACACTGTGCATTTCGTCTAATGCGGGTTTTTCAGTAAATTCTAAGTTTTTCAGTTCAACTCACTCATATACAATGTACTACCCTGTGCATTTCGTCTAATTCGGGTTTTTCAGTAAATTCTAAGGTTTTCAGTGCAACTCACTCATATACAATATACTACACTGTGCATTTCGTCTAATGCGGGTTTTTCAGTAAATTCTAAGTTTTTCAGTGCAACTCACTCATATACAATGTACTACACTGTGCATTTCGTCTAATGCGGGTTTTTCAGTAAATTCTAAGTTTTTCAGTGCAACTCACTCATATACTATGTACTACACTGTGCATTTCGTCTAATGCGGGTTTTTCAGTAAATTCTAAGTTTTTCAGTGCAACTCACTCATATACAATGTACTACACTGTGCATTTCATCTAATACGGGTTTTTCAGTAAATTCTAAGTTTTTCAGTGCAACTCACTCATATACAATGTACTACACTGTGCATTTCATCTAATGCGGGTTTTTCAGTAAATTCTAAGTTTTTCAGTGCAACTCACTCATATACAATGTACTACACTGTGCATTTCGTCTAATGCGGGTTTTTCAGTAAATTCTAAGTTTTTCAGTGCAACTCACTCATATACAATGTACTACACTGTGCATTTCGTCTAATGCGGGTTTTTCAGTAAATTCTAAGTTTTTCAGTGCAACTCACTCATATACTATGTACTACACTGTGCATTTCGTCTAATGCGGGTTTTTCAGTAAATTCTAAGTTTTTCAGTGCAACTCACTCATATACAATGTACTACACTGTGCATTTCGTCTAATACGGGTTTTTCAGTAAATTCTAAGTTTTTCAGTGCAACTCACTCATATACAATGTACTACACTGTGCATTTCATCTAATACGGGTTTTTCAGTAAATTCTAAGTTTTTCAGTGCAACTCACTCATATACAATGTACTACACTGTGCATTTCGTCTAATGCGGGTTTTTCAGTAAATTCTAAGTTTTTCAGTGCAACTCACTCATATACTATGTACTACACTGTGCATTTCGTCTAATGCGGGTTTTTCAGTAAATTCTAAGTTTTTCAGTGCAGCTCACTCATATACTATGTACTACACTGTGCATTTCGTCTAATGCGGGTTTTTCAGTAAATTCCTAGTTTTTCAGTGCAACTCACTCATATACTATGTACTACACTGTGCATTTCGTCTAATGCGGGTTTTTCAGTAAATTCCAAGTTTTTCAGTGCAACTCACTCATATACAATGTACTACACTGTGCATTTCGTCTAATGCGGGTTTTTAAGTAAATTCTAAGTTTTTCAGTGCAACTCACTCATATACAGTGTACTACACTGTGCATTTCGTCTAATGCGTGTTTTTCAGTAAATTCTAAGTTTTTCAGTGCAACTCACTCATGTACAATGTACTACACTGTGCATTTCGTCTAATGCGGGTTTTTCAGTAAATTCTAAGTTTTTCAGTGCAACTCACTCATATACAATGTACTACACTGTGCATTTCGTCTAATTCGGGTTTTTCAGTAAATTCTAAGTTTTTCAGTGCAACTCACTCATATACAGTGTACTACACTGTGCATTTCGTCTAATGTGGGTTTTTCAGTAAATTCTAAGTTTTTCAGTGCAACTCACTCATGTACAATGTACTACACTGTGCATTTCGTCTAATGCGGGTTTTTCAGTAAATTCTAAGTTTTTCAGTGCAACTCACTCATATACAATGTACTACACTGTGCATTTCGTCTAATTCGGGTTTTTCAGTAAATTCTAAGTTTTTCAGTGCAACTCACTCATATACAATGTACTACACTGTGCATTTCGTCTAATGCGGGTTTTTCAGTAAATTCTAAGTTTTTCAGTGCAACTCACTCATATACAATGTACTACACTGTGCATTTCGTCTAATGCGGGTTTTTCAGTAAATTCTAAGTTTTTCAGTGCAACTCACTCATATACAGTGTACTACACTGTGCATTTCGTCTAATGCGGGTTTTTCAGTAAATTCTAAGTTTTTCAGTGCAACTCACTCATATACAATGTACTACACTGTGCATTTCGTCTATTGCGGGTTTTTCAGTAAATTCTAAGTTTTTCAGTGCAACTCACTCATATACAATGTACTACACTGTGCATTTCGTCTAATGCGGGTTTTTCAGTAAATTCTAAGTTTTTCAGTGCAACTCACTCATATAAAATGTACTACACTGTGCATTTCGTCTAATGCGGGTTTTTCAGTAAATTCTAAGTTTTTCAGTGCAACTCACTCATATACAATGTACTACACTGTGCATTTCGTCTAATGCTGGTTTTTCAGTAAATTCTAAGTTTTTCAGTGCAACTCACTCATATACAATGTACTACACTGTGCATTTCGTCTAATGCGGGTTTTTCAGTAAATTCTAAGTTTTTCAGTGCAACTCACTCATATACAATGTACTACACTGTGCATTTCGTCTAATGCGGGTTTTTCAGTAAATTCTAAGTTTTTCAGTGCAACTCACTCATATACTATGTACTACACTGTGCATTTCGTCTAATGCGGGTTTTTCAGTAAATTCTAAGTTTTTCAGTGCAACTCACTCATATACAATGTACTACACTGTGCATTTCATCTAATACGGGTTTTTCAGTAAATTCTAAGTTTTTCAGTGCAACTCACTCATATACAATGTACTACACTGTGCATTTCATCTAATACGGGTTTTTCAGTAAATTCTAAGTTTTTCAGTGCAACTCACTCATATACAATGTACTACACTGTGCATTTCGTCTAATGCGGGTTTTTCAGTAAATTCTAAGTTTTTCAGTGCAACTCACTCATATACTATGTACTACACTGTGCATTTCGTCTAATGCGGGTTTTTCAGTAAATTCTAAGTTTTTCAGTGCAGCTCACTCATATACTATGTACTACACTGTGCATTTCGTCTAATGCGGGTTTTTCAGTAAATTCCTAGTTTTTCAGTGCAACTCACTCATATACTATGTACTACACTGTGCATTTCGTCTAATGCGGGTTTTTCAGTAAATTCCAAGTTTTCAGTGCAACTCACTCATATACAATGTACTACACTGTGCATTTCGTCTAATGCGGGTTTTTCAGTAAATTCTAAGTTTTTCAGTGCAACTCACTCATATACAGTGTACTACACTGTGCATTTCGTCTAATGCGTGTTTTTCAGTAAATTCTAAGTTTTTCAGTGCAACTCACTCATGTACAATGTACTACACTGTGCATTTCGTCTAATGCGGGTTTTTCAGTAAATTCTAAGTTTTTCAGTGCAACTCACTCATATACAATGTACTACACTGTGCATTTCGTCTAATTCGGGTTTTTCAGTAAATTCTAAGTTTTTCAGTGCAACTCACTCATATACAGTGTACTACACTGTGCATTTCGTCTAATGTGGGTTTTTCAGTAAATTCTAAGTTTTTCAGTGCAACTCACTCATGTACAATGTACTACACTGTGCATTTCGTCTAATGCGGGTTTTTCAGTAAATTCTAAGTTTTTCAGTGCAACTCACTCATATACAATGTACTACACTGTGCATTTCGTCTAATTCGGGTTTTTCAGTAAATTCTAAGTTTTTCAGTGCAACTCACTCATATACAATGTACTACACTGTGCATTTCGTCTAATGCGGGTTTTTCAGTAAATTCTAAGTTTTTCAGTGCAACTCACTCATATACAATGTACTACACTGTGCATTTCGTCTAATGCGGGTTTTTCAGTAAATTCTAAGTTTTTCAGTGCAACTCACTCATATACTATGTACTACACTGTGCATTTCGTCTAATGCGGGTTTTTCAGTAAATTCTAAGTTTTTCAGTGCAACTCACTCATATACTATGTACTACACTGTGCATTTCGTCTAATGCGGGTTTTTCAGTAAATTCTAAGTTTTTCAGTGCAGCTCACTCATATACTATGTACTACACTGTGCATTTCGTCTAATGCGGGTTTTTCAGTAAATTCCTAGTTTTTCAGTGCAACTCACTCATATACTATGTACTACACTGTGCATTTCGTCTAATGCGGGTTTTTCAGTAAATTCTAAGTTTTTCAGTGCAGCTCACTCATATACTATGTACTACACTGTGCATTTCGTCTAATGCGGGTTTTTCAGTAAATTCCTAGTTTTTCAGTGCAACTCACTCATATACTATGTACTACACTGTGCATTTCGTCTAATGCGGGTTTTTCAGTAAATTCCAAGTTTTTCAGTGCAACTCACTCATATACAATGTACTACACTGTGCATTTCGTCTAATGCGGGTTTTTAAGTAAATTCTAAGTTTTTCAGTGCAACTCACTCATATACAGTGTACTACACTGTGCATTTCGTCTAATGCGTGTTTTTCAGTAAATTCTAAGTTTTTCAGTGCAACTCACTCATGTACAATGTACTACACTGTGCATTTCGTCTAATGCGGGTTTTTCAGTAAATTCTAAGTTTTTCAGTGCAACTCACTCATATACAATGTACTACACTGTGCATTTCGTCTAATTCGGGTTTTTCAGTAAATTCTAAGTTTTTCAGTGCAACTCACTCATATACAGTGTACTACACTGTGCATTTCGTCTAATGTGGGTTTTTCAGTAAATTCTAAGTTTTTCAGTGCAACTCACTCATGTACAATGTACTACACTGTGCATTTCGTCTAATGCGGGTTTTTCAGTAAATTCTAAGTTTTTCAGTGCAACTCACTCATATACAATGTACTACACTGTGCATTTCGTCTAATTCGGGTTTTTCAGTAAATTCTAAGTTTTTCAGTGCAACTCACTCATATACAATGTACTACACTGTGCATTTCGTCTAATGCGGGTTTTTCAGTAAATTCTAAGTTTTTCAGTGCAACTCACTCATATACAATGTACTACACTGTGCATTTCGTCTAATGCGGGTTTTTCAGTAAATTCTAAGTTTTTCAGTGCAACTCACTCATATACAGTGTACTACACTGTGCATTTCGTCTAATGCGGGTTTTTCAGTAAATTCTAAGTTTTTCAGTGCAACTCACTCATATACAATGTACTACACTGTGCATTTCGTCTATTGCGGGTTTTTCAGTAAATTCTAAGTTTTTCAGTGCAACTCACTCATATACAATGTACTACACTGTGCATTTCGTCTAATGCGGGTTTTTCAGTAAATTCTAAGTTTTTCAGTGCAACTCACTCATATAAAATGTACTACACTGTGCATTTCGTCTAATGCGGGTTTTTCAGTAAATTCTAAGTTTTTCAGTGCAACTCACTCATATACAATGTACTACACTGTGCATTTCGTCTAATGCTGGTTTTTCAGTAAATTCTAAGTTTTTCAGTGCAACTCACTCATATACAATGTACTACACTGTGCATTTCGTCTAATGCGGGTTTTTCAGTAAATTCTAAGTTTTTCAGTGCAACTCACTCATATACAATGTACTACACTGTGCATTTCGTCTAATGCGGGTTTTTCAGTAAATTCTAAGTTTTTCAGTGCAACTCACTCATATACTATGTACTACACTGTGCATTTCGTCTAATGCGGGTTTTTCAGTAAATTCTAAGTTTTTCAGTGCAACTCACTCATATACAATGTACTACACTGTGCATTTCATCTAATACGGGTTTTTCAGTAAATTCTAAGTTTTTCAGTGCAACTCACTCATATACAATGTACTACACTGTGCATTTCATCTAATACGGGTTTTTCAGTAAATTCTAAGTTTTTCAGTGCAACTCACTCATATACAATGTACTACACTGTGCATTTCGTCTAATGCGGGTTTTTCAGTAAATTCTAAGTTTTTCAGTGCAACTCACTCATATACTATGTACTACACTGTGCATTTCGTCTAATGCGGGTTTTTCAGTAAATTCTAAGTTTTTCAGTGCAGCTCACTCATATACTATGTACTACACTGTGCATTTCGTCTAATGCGGGTTTTTCAGTAAATTCCTAGTTTTTCAGTGCAACTCACTCATATACTATGTACTACACTGTGCATTTCGTCTAATGCGGGTTTTTCAGTAAATTCCAAGTTTTTCAGTGCAACTCACTCATATACAATGTACTACACTGTGCATTTCGTCTAATGCGGGTTTTTCAGTAAATTCTAAGTTTTTCAGTGCAACTCACTCATATACAGTGTACTACACTGTGCATTTCGTCTAATGCGTGTTTTTCAGTAAATTCTAAGTTTTTCAGTGCAACTCACTCATGTACAATGTACTACACTGTGCATTTCGTCTAATGCGGGTTTTTCAGTAAATTCTAAGTTTTTCAGTGCAACTCACTCATATACAATGTACTACACTGTGCATTTCGTCTAATTCGGGTTTTTCAGTAAATTCTAAGTTTTTCAGTGCAACTCACTCATATACAGTGTACTACACTGTGCATTTCGTCTAATGTGGGTTTTTCAGTAAATTCTAAGTTTTTCAGTGCAACTCACTCATGTACAATGTACTACACTGTGCATTTCGTCTAATGCGGGTTTTTCAGTAAATTCTAAGTTTTTCAGTGCAACTCACTCATATACAATGTACTACACTGTGCATTTCGTCTAATTCGGGTTTTTCAGTAAATTCTAAGTTTTTCAGTGCAACTCACTCATATACAATGTACTACACTGTGCATTTCGTCTAATGCGGGTTTTTCAGTAAATTCTAAGTTTTTCAGTGCAACTCACTCATATACAATGTACTACACTGTGCATTTCGTCTAATGCGGGTTTTTCAGTAAATTCTAAGTTTTTCAGTGCAACTCACTCATATACTATGTACTACACTGTGCATTTCGTCTAATGCGGGTTTTTCAGTAAATTCTAAGTTTTTCAGTGCAACTCACTCATATACAATGTACTACACTGTGCATTTCATCTAATACGGGTTTTTCAGTAAATTCTAAGTTTTTCAGTGCAACTCACTCATATACAATGTACTACACTGTGCATTTCATCTAATACGGGTTTTTCAGTAAATTCTAAGTTTTTCAGTGCAACTCACTCATATACAATGTACTACACTGTGCATTTCGTCTAATGCGGGTTTTTCAGTAAATTCTAAGTTTTTCAGTGCAACTCACTCATATACTATGTACTACACTGTGCATTTCGTCTAATGCGGGTTTTTCAGTAAATTCTAAGTTTTTCAGTGCAGCTCACTCATATACTATGTACTACACTGTGCATTTCGTCTAATGCGGGTTTTTCAGTAAATTCCTAATTTTTCAGTGCAACTCACTCATATACTATGTACTACACTGTGCATTTCGTCTAATGCGGGTTTTTCAGTAAATTCCAAGTTTTTCAGTGCAACTCACTCATATACAATGTACTACACTGTGCATTTCGTCTAATGCGGGTTTTTCAGTAAATTCTAAGTTTTTCAGTGCAACTCACTCATATACAGTGTACTACACTGTGCATTTCGTCTAATGCGTGTTTTTCAGTAAATTCTAAGTTTTTCAGTGCAACTCACTCATGTACAATGTACTACACTGTGCATTTCGTCTAATGCGGGTTTTTCAGTAAATTCTAAGTTTTTCAGTGCAACTCACTCATATACAATGTACTACACTGTGCATTTCGTCTAATTCGGGTTTTTCAGTAAATTCTAAGTTTTTCAGTGCAACTCACTCATATACAGTGTACTACACTGTGCATTTCGTCTAATGTGGGTTTTTCAGTAAATTCTAAGTTTTTCAGTGCAACTCACTCATGTACAATGTACTACACTGTGCATTTCGTCTAATGCGGGTTTTTCAGTAAATTCTAAGTTTTTCAGTGCAACTCACTCATATACAATGTACTACACTGTGTATTTCGTCTAATTCGGGTTTTTCAGTAAATTCTAAGTTTTTCAGTGCAACTCACTCATATACAATGTACTACACTGTGCATTTCGTCTAATGCGGGTTTTTCAGTAAATTCTAAGTTTTTCAGTGCAACTCACTCATATACAATGTACTACACTGTGCATTTCGTCTAATGCGGGTTTTTCAGTAAATTCTAAGTTTTTCAGTGCAACTCACTCATATACAGTGTACTACACTGTGCATTTCGTCTAATGCGGGTTTTTCAGTAAATTCTAAGTTTTTCAGTGCAACTCACTCATATACAATGTACTACACTGTGCATTTCGTCTAATGCGGGTTTTTCAGTAAATTCTAAGTTTTTCAGTGCAACTCACTCATATACAATGTACTACACTGTGCATTTCGTCTAATGCGGGTTTTTCAGTAAATTCTAAGTTTTTCAGTGCAACTCACTCATATAAAATGTACTACACTGTGCATTTCGTCTAATGCGGGTTTTTCAGTAAATTCTAAGTTTTTCAGTGCAACTCACTCATATACAATGTACTACACTGTGCATTTCGTCTAATGCTGGTTTTTCAGTAAATTCTAAGTTTTTCAGTGCAACTCACTCATATACAATGTACTACACTGTGCATTTCGTCTAATGCGGGTTTTTCAGTAAATTCTAAGTTTTTCAGTGCAACTCACTCATATACAATGTACTACACTGTGCATTTCGTCTAATGCGGGTTTTTCAGTAAATTCTAAGTTTTTCAGTGCAACTCACTCATATACTATGTACTACACTGTGCATTTCGTCTAATGCGGGTTTTTCAGTAAATTCTAAGTTTTTCGGTGCAACTCACTCATATACAATGTACTACACTGTGCATTTCATCTAATACGGGTTTTTCAGTAAATTCTAAGTTTTTCAGTGCAACTCACTCATATACAATGTACTACACTGTGCATTTCGTCTAATGCGGGTTTTTCAGTAAATTCTAAGTTTTTCAGTGCAACTCACTCATATACTATGTACTACACTGTGCATTTCGTCTAATGCGGGTTTTTCAGTAAATTCTAAGTTTTTCAGTGCAGCTCACTCATATACTATGTACTACACTGTGCATTTCGTCTAATGCGGG
>NW_028227564.1:0-68811 GCF_978045245.1 Mus caroli | reverse complement strand
AATGCGGGTTTTTCAGTAAATTCTAAGTTTTTCAGTGCAACTCACTCATATAAAATGTACTACACTGTGCATTTCGTCTAATGCGGGTTTTTCAGTAAATTCTAAGTTTTTCAGTGCAACTCACTCATATACAATGTACTACACTGTGCATTTCGTCTAATGCTGGTTTTTCAGTAAATTCTAAGTTTTTCAGTGCAACTCACTCATATACAATGTACTACACTGTGCATTTCGTCTAATGCGGGTTTTTCAGTAAATTCTAAGTTTTTCAGTGCAACTCACTCATATACAATGTACTACACTGTGCATTTCGTCTAATGCGGGTTTTTCAGTAAATTCTAAGTTTTTCAGTGCAACTCACTCATATACTATGTACTACACTGTGCATTTCGTCTAATGCGGGTTTTTCAGTAAATTCTAAGTTTTTCGGTGCAACTCACTCATATACAATGTACTACACTGTGCATTTCATCTAATACGGGTTTTTCAGTAAATTCTAAGTTTTTCAGTGCAACTCACTCATATACAATGTACTACACTGTGCATTTCGTCTAATGCGGGTTTTTCAGTAAATTCTAAGTTTTTCAGTGCAACTCACTCATATACTATGTACTACACTGTGCATTTCGTCTAATGCGGGTTTTTCAGTAAATTCTAAGTTTTTCAGTGCAGCTCACTCATATACTATGTACTACACTGTGCATTTCGTCTAATGCGGGTTTTTCAGTAAATTCCTAGTTTTTCAGTGCAACTCACTCATATACTATGTACTACACTGTGCATTTCGTCTAATGCGGTTTTTCAGTAAATTCCAAGTTTTTCAGTGCAACTCACTCATATACAATGTACTACACTGTGCATTTCGTCTAATGCGGGTTTTTCAGTAAATTCTAAGTTTTTCAGTGCAACTCACTCATATACAATGTACTACACTGTGCATTTCGTCTAATGCGTGTTTTTCAGTAAATTCTAAGTTTTTCAGTGCAACTCACTCATGTACAATGTACTACACTGTGCATTTCGTCTAATGCGGGTTTTTCAGTAAATTCTAAGTTTTTCAGTGCAACTCACTCATATACAATGTACTACACTGTGCATTTCGTCTAATTCGGGTTTTTCAGTAAATTCTAAGTTTTTCAGTGCAACTCACTCATATACAGTGTACTACACTGTGCATTTCGTCTAATGTGGGTTTTTCAGTAAATTCTAAGTTTTTCAGTGCAACTCACTCATGTACAATGTACTACACTGTGCATTTCGTCTAATGCGGGTTTTTCAGTAAATTCTAAGTTTTTCAGTGCAACTCACTCATATACAATGTACTACACTGTGCATTTCGTCTAATTCGGGTTTTTCAGTAAATTCTAAGTTTTTCAGTGCAACTCACTCATATACAATGTACTACACTGTGCATTTCGTCTAATGCGGGTTTTTCAGTAAATTCTAAGTTTTTCAGTGCAACTCACTCATATACAATGTACTACACTGTGCATTTCGTCTAATGCGGGTTTTTCAGTAAATTCTAAGTTTTTCAGTGCAACTCACTCATATACAGTGTACTACACTGTGCATTTCGTCTAATGCGGGTTTTTCAGTAAATTCTAAGTTTTTCAGTGCAACTCACTCATATACAATGTACTACACTGTGCATTTCGTCTAATTCGGGTTTTTCAGTAAATTCTAAGTTTTTCAGTGCAACTCACTCATATACAGTGTACTACACTGTGCATTTCGTCTAATGTGGGTTTTTCAGTAAATTCTAAGTTTTTCAGTGCAACTCACTCATGTACAATGTACTACACTGTGCATTTCGTCTAATGCGGGTTTTTCAGTAAATTCTAAGTTTTTCAGTGCAACTCACTCATATACAATGTACTACACTGTGCATTTCGTCTAATGCTGGTTTTTCAGTAAATTCTAAGTTTTTCAGTGCAACTCACTCATATACAATGTACTACACTGTGCATTTCGTCTAATGCGGGTTTTTCAGTAAATTCTAAGTTTTTCAGTGCAACTCACTTATATACTATGTACTACACTGTGCATTTCGTCTAATGCGGGTTTTTCAGTAAATTCTAAGTTTTTCAGTGCAACTCACTCATATACTATGTACTACACTGTGCATTTCGTCTAATGCGGGTTTTTCAGTAAATTCTAAGTTTTTCAGTGCAACTCACTCATGTACAATGTACTACACTGTGCATTTCGTCTAATGAGGGTTTCTCAGTAAATTCTAAGTTTTTCAGTGCAACTCACTCATGTACAATGTACTACACTGTGCATTTCGTCTAATGCGGGTTTTTCAGTAAATTCTAAGTTTTTCAGTGCAACTCACTCATATACAGTGTACTACACTGTGCATTTCGTCTAATGCGTGTTTTTCAGTAAATTCTAAGTTTTTCAGTGCAACTCACTCATGTACAATGTACTACACTGTGCATTTCGTCTAATGCGGGTTTTTCAGTAAATTCTAAGTTTTTCAGTGCAACTCACTCATATACAATGTACTACACTGTGCATTTCGTCTAATGCGGGTTTTTCAGTAAATTCTAAGTTTTTCAGTGCAACTCACTCATATACAATGTACTACACTGTGCATTTCGTCTAATGCGGGTTTTTCAGTAAATTCTAAGTTTTTCAGTGCAACTCACTCATATACAATGTACTACACTGTGCATTTCGTCTAATGCGGGTTTTTCAGTAAATTCTAAGTTTTTCAGTGCAACTCACTCATATACAATGTACTACACTGTGCATTTCGTCTAATGCGGGTTTTTCAGTAAATTCTAAGTTTTTCAGTGCAACTCACTTATATACTATGTACTACACTGTGCATTTCGTCTAATGCGGGTTTTTCAGTAAATTCTAAGTTTTTCAGTGCAACTCACTCATATACTATATACTACACTGTGCATTTCGTCTAATGCGGGTTTTTCAGTAAATTCTAAGTTTTTCAGTGCAACTCACTCATGTACAATGTACTACACTGTGCATTTCGTCTAATGAGTGTTTCTCAGTAAATTCTAAGTTTTTCAGTGCAACTCACTCATGTACAATGTACTACACTGTGCATTTCGTCTAATGCGGGTTTTTCAGTAAATTCTAAGTTTTTCAGTTCAACTCACTCATATACAATGTACTACCCTGTGCATTTCGTCTAATTCGGGTTTTTCAGTAAATTCTAAGGTTTTCAGTGCAACTCACTCATATACAATATACTACACTGTGCATTTCGTCTAATGCGGGTTTTTCAGTAAATTCTAAGTTTTTCAGTGCAACTCACTCATATACAATGTACTACACTGTGCATTTCGTCTAATGCGGGTTTTTCAGTAAATCTAAGTTTTTCAGTGCAACTCACTCATATACTATGTACTACACTGTGCATTTCGTCTAATGCGGGTTTTTCAGTAAATTCTAAGTTTTTCAGTGCAACTCACTCATATACAATGTACTACACTGTGCATTTCATCTAATACGGGTTTTTCAGTAAATTCTAAGTTTTTCAGTGCAACTCACTCATATACAATGTACTACACTGTGCATTTCATCTAATACGGGTTTTTCAGTAAATTCTAAGTTTTTCAGTGCAACTCACTCATATACAATGTACTACACTGTGCATTTCGTCTAATGCGGGTTTTTTCAGTAAATTCTAAGTTTTTCAGTGCAACTCACTCATATACAATGTACTACACTGTGCATTTCGTCTAATGCGGGTTTTTCAGTAAATTCTAAGTTTTTCAGTGCAACTCACTCATATACTATGTACTACACTGTGCATTTCGTCTAATGCGGGTTTTTCAGTAAATTCTAAGTTTTTCAGTGCAACTCACTCATATACAATGTACTACACTGTGCATTTCATCTAATACGGGTTTTTCAGTAAATTCTAAGTTTTTCAGTGCAACTCACTCATATACAATGTACTACACTGTGCATTTCATCTAATACGGGTTTTTCAGTAAATTCTAAGTTTTTCAGTGCAACTCACTCATATACAATGTACTACACTGTGCATTTCGTCTAATGCGGGTTTTTCAGTAAATTCTAAGTTTTTCAGTGCAACTCACTCATATACTATGTACTACACTGTGCATTTCGTCTAATGCGGGTTTTTCAGTAAATTCTAAGTTTTTCAGTGCAGCTCACTCATATACTATGTACTACACTGTGCATTTCGTCTAATGCGGGTTTTTCAGTAAATTCCTAGTTTTTCAGTGCAACTCACTCATATACTATGTACCTACACTGTGCATTTCGTCTAATGCGGGTTTTTCAGTAAATTCCAAGTTTTTCAGTGCAACTCACTCATATACAATGTACTACACTGTGCATTTCGTCTAATGCGGGTTTTTAAGTAAATTCTAAGTTTTTCAGTGCAACTCACTCATATACAGTGTACTACACTGTGCATTTCGTCTAATGCGTGTTTTTCAGTAAATTCTAAGTTTTTCAGTGCAACTCCACTCATGTACAATGTACTACACTGTGCATTTCGTCTAATGCGGGTTTTTCAGTAAAATTCTAAGTTTTTCAGTGCAACTCACTCACTCATATACAATGTACTACACTGTGCATTTCGTCTAATTCGGGTTTTTCAGTAAATTCTAAGTTTTTCAGTGCCAACTCACTCATATACAGTGTACTACACTGTGCATTTCGTCTAATGTGGGTTTTTCAGTAAATTCTAAGTTTTTCAGTGCAACTCACTCATGTACAATGTACTACACTGTGCATTTCGTCTAATGCGGGTTTTTTCAGTAAATTCTAAGTTTTTCAGTGCAACTCACTCATATACAATGTACTACACTGTGCATTTCGTCTAATTCGGGTTTTTTCAGTAAATTCTAAGTTTTTCAGTGCAACTCACTCATATACAATGTACTACACTGTGCATTTCGTCTAATGCGGGTTTTTCAGTAAATTCTAAGTTTTTCAGTGCAACTCACTCATATACAATGTACTACACTGTGCATTTCGTCTAATGCGGGTTTTTCAGTAAATTCTAAGTTTTTCAGTGCAACTCACTCATATACAGTGTACTACACTGTGCATTTCGTCTAATGCGGGTTTTTCAGTAAATTCTAAGTTTTTCAGTGCAACTCACTCATATACAATGTACTACACTGTGCATTTCGTCTATTGCGGGTTTCTCAGTAAATTCTAAGTTTTTCAGTGCAACTCACTCATGTACAATGTACTACACTGTGCATTTCGTCTAATGCGGGTTTTTCAGTAAATTCTAAGTTTTTCAGTGCAACTCACTCATATACAGTGTACTACACTGTGCATTTCGTCTAATGCGTGGTTTTTCAGTAAATTCTAAGTTTTTCAGTGCAACTCACTCATGTACAATGTACTACACTGTGCATTTCGTCTAATGCGGGTTTTTCAGTAAATTCTAAGTTTTTCAGTGCAACTCACTCATATACAATGTACTACACTGTGCATTTCGTCTAATGCGGGTTTTTCAGTAAATTCTAAGTTTTTCAGTGCAACTCACTCATATACAATGTACTACACTGTGCATTTCGTTCTAATGCGGGTTTTTCAGTAAATTCTAAGTTTTTCAGTGCAACTCACTCATATACAATGTACTACAACTGTGCATTTCGTCTAATGCGGGTTTTTCAGTAAATTCTAAGTTTTTCAGTGCAACTCACTCATATACAATGTACTACACTGTGCATTTCGTCTAATGCGGGTTTTTCAGTAAATTCTAAGTTTTTCAGTGCAACTCACTTATATACTATGTACTACACTGTGCATTTCGTCTAATGCGGGTTTTTCAGTAAATTCTAAGTTTTTCAGTGCAACTCACTCATATACTATATACTACACTGTGCATTTCGTCTAATGCGGGTTTTTCAGTAAATTCTAAGTTTTTCAGTGCAACTCACTCATGTACAATGTACTACATCTGTGCATTTCGTCTAATGAGTGTTTCTCAGTAAATTCTAAGTTTTTCAGTGCAACTCACTCATGTACAATGTACTACACTGTGCATTTCGTCTAATGCGGGTTTTTCAGTAAATTCTAAGTTTTTCAGTTCAAACTCACTCATATACAATGTACTACCCTGTGCATTTCGTCTAATTCGGGTTTTTCAGTAAATTCTAAGGTTTTCAGTGCAACTCACTCATATACAATATACTACACTGTGCATTTCGTCTAATGCGGGTTTTTTCAGTAAAATTCTAAGTTTTTCAGTGCAACTCACTCATATACAATGTACTACACTGTGCATTTCGTCTAATGCGGGTTTTTCAGTAAATTCTAAGTTTTTCAGTGCAACTCACTCATATACTATGTACTACACTGTGCATTTCGTCTAATGCGGGTTTTTCAGTAAATTCTAAGTTTTTCAGTGCAACTCACTCATATACAATGTACTACACTGTGCATTTCATCTAATACGGGTTTTTCAGTAAATTCTAAGTTTTTTCAGTGCAACTCACTCATATACAATGTACTACACTGTGCATTTCATCTAATACGGGTTTTTCAGTAAATTCTAAGTTTTTCAGTGCAACTCACTCATATACAATGTACTACACTGTGCATTTCGTCTAATGCGGGTTTTTCAGTAAATTCTAAGTTTTTCAGTGCAACTCACTCATATACAATGTACTACACTGTGCATTTCGTCTAATGCGGGTTTTTCAGTAAATTCTAAGTTTTTCAGTGCAACTCACTCATATACTATGTACTACACTGTGCATTTCGTCTAATGCGGGTTTTTCAGTAAATTCTAAGTTTTTCAGTGCAACTCCACTCATATACAATGTACTACACTGTGCATTTCATCTAATACGGGTTTTTTCAGTAAATTCTAAGTTTTTCAGTGCAACTCACTCATATACAATGTACTACACTGTGCATTTCATCTAATAACGGGTTTTTCAGTAAATTCTAAGTTTTTCAGTGCAACTCACTCATATACAATGTACTACACTGTGCATTTCGTCTAATGCGGGTTTTTCAGTAAATTCTAAGTTTTTTCAGTGCAACTCACTCATATACTATGTACTACACTGTGCATTTCGTCTAATGCGGGTTTTTCAGTAAATTCTAAGTTTTTCAGTGCAGCTCACTCATATACTATGTACTACACTGTGCATTTCGTCTAATGCGGGTTTTTCAGTAAATTCCTAGTTTTTCAGTGCAACTCACTCATATACTATGTACTACACTGTGCATTTCGTCTAATGCGGGTTTTTCAGTAAATTCCAAGTTTTTCAGTGCAACTCACTCATATACAATGTACTACACTGTGCATTTCGTCTAATGCGGGTTTTTTAAGTAAATTCTAAGTTTTTCAGTGCAACTCACTCATATACAGTGTACTACACTGTGCATTTCGTCTAATGCGTGTTTTTCAGTAAATTCTAAGTTTTTCAGTGCAACTCACTCATGTACAATGTACTACACTGTGCATTTCGTCTAATGCGGGTTTTTCAGTAAATTCTAAGTTTTTCAGTGCAACTCACTCATATACAATGTACTACACTGTGCATTTCGTCTAATTCGGGTTTTTCAGTAAATTCTAAGTTTTTCAGTGCAACTCACTCATATACAGTGTACTACACTGTGCATTTCGTCTAATGTGGGTTTTTCAGTAAATTCTAAGTTTTTCAGTGCAACTCACTCATGTACAATGTACTACACTGTGCATTTCGTCTAATGCGGGTTTTTCAGTAAATTCTAAGTTTTTCAGTGCAACTCACTCATATACAATGTACTACACTGTGCATTTCGTCTAATTCGGGTTTTTCAGTAAATTCTAAGTTTTTCAGTGCAACTCACTCATATACAATGTACTACACTGTGCATTTCGTCTAATGCGGGTTTTTCAGTAAATTCTAAGTTTTTCAGTGCAACTCACTCATATACAATGTACTACACTGTGCATTTCGTCTAATGCGGGTTTTTCAGTAAATTCTAAGTTTTTCAGTGCAACTCACTCATATACAGTGTACTACACTGTGCATTTCGTCTAATGCGGGTTTTTCAGTAAATTCTAAGTTTTTCAGTGCAAACTCAACTCATATACAATGTACTACACTGTGCATTTCGTCTATTGCGGGTTTTTTCAGTAAATTCTAAGTTTTTCAGTGCAACTCACTCATATACAATGTACTACACTGTGCATTTCGTCTAATGCGGGTTTTTCAGTAAATTCTAAGTTTTTCAGTGCAACTCACTCATATTAAAATGTACTACACTGTGCAATTTCGTCTAATGCGGGTTTTTTCAGTAAATTCTAAGTTTTTCAGTGCAACTCACTCATATACAATGTACTACACTGTGCATTTCGTCTAATGCTGGTTTTTCAGTAAATTCTAAGTTTTTCAGTGCAACTCACTCATATACAATGTACTACACTGTGCATTTCGTCTAATGCGGGTTTTTCAGTAAATTCTAAGTTTTTCAGTGCAACTCACTCATATACAATGTACTACACTGTGCATTTCGTCTAATGCGGGTTTTTCAGTAAATTCTAAGTTTTTCAGTGCAACTCACTCATATACTATGTACTACACTGTGCATTTCGTCTAATGCGGGTTTTTCAGTAAATTCTAAGTTTTTCAGTGCAACTCACTCATATACAATGTACTACACTGTGCATTTCATCTAATACGGGTTTTTTCAGTAAATTCTAAGTTTTTCAGTGCAACTCACTCATATACAATGTACTACACTGTGCATTTCATCTAATACGGGTTTTTCAGTAAATTCTAAGTTTTTCAGTGCAACTCACTCATATACAATGTACTACACTGTGCATTTCGTCTAATGCGGGTTTTTTCAGTAAATTCTAAGTTTTTCAGTGCAACTCACTCATATACTATGTACTACACTGTGCATTTCGTCTAATGCGGGTGTTTTTCAGTAAATTCTAAGTTTTTCAGTGCAGCTCACTCATATACTATGTACTACACTGTGCATTTCGTCTAATGCGGGTTTTTCAGTAAATTCCTAGTTTTTCAGTGCAACTCACTCATATACTATGTACTACACTGTGCATTTCGTCTAATGCGGGTTTTTTCAGTAAATTCCAAGTTTTTCAGTGCAACCTCACTCATATACAATGTACTACACTGTGCATTTCGTCTAATGCGGGTTTTTCAGTAAATTCTAAGTTTTTCAGTGCAACTCCACTCATATACAGTGTACTACACTGTGCATTTCGTCTAATGCGTGTTTTTCAGTAAATTCTAAGTTTTTCAGTGCAACTCACTCATGTACAATGTACTACACTGTGCATTTCGTCTAATTGCGGGTTTTTCAGTAAATTCCTAAGTTTTTCAGTGCAACTCACTCATATACAATGTACTACACTGTGCATTTCGTCTAATTCGGGTTTTTCAGTAAATTCTAAGTTTTTCAGTGCAACTCACTCATATACAATGTACTACACTGTGCATTTCGTCTAATGCGGGTTTTTCAGTAAATTCTAAGTTTTTCAGTGCAACTCACTCATATACAATGTACTACACTGTGCATTTCGTCTAATGCTGGTTTTTCAGTAATTCTAAGTTTTTCAGTGCAACTCACTCATATACAATGTACTACACTGTGCATTTCGTCTAATGCGGGTTTTTCAGTAAATTCTAAGTTTTTCAGTGCAACTCACTCATATAAAATGTACTACACTGTGCATTTCGTCTAATGCGGGTTTTTCAGTAAATTCTAAGTTTTTCAGTGCAACTCACTCATATACAATGTACTACACTGTGCATTTCGTCTAATGCTGGTTTTTCAGTAAATTCTAAGTTTTTCAGTGCAACTCACTCATATACAATGTACTACACTGTGCATTTCGTCTAATGCGGGTTTTTCAGTAAATTCTAAGTTTTCAGTGCAACTCACTCATATACAATGTACTACACTGTGCATTCGTCTAATGCGGGTTTTTCAGTAAATTCTAAGTTTTTCAGTGCAACTCACTCATATACTATGTACTACACTGTGCATTTCGTCTAATGCGGGTTTTTCAGTAAATTCTAAGTTTTTCAGTGCAACTCACTCATATACAATGTACTACACTGTGCATTTCATCTAATACGGGTTTTTCAGTAAATTCTAAGTTTTTCAGTGCAACTCACTCATATACAATGTACTACACTGTGCATTTCATCTAATACGGGTTTTTCAGTAAATTCTAAGTTTTTCAGTGCAACTCACTCATATACAATGTACTACACTGTGCATTTCGTCTAATGCGGGTTTTTCAGTAAATTCTAAGTTTTTCAGTGCAACTCACTCATATACTATGTACTACACTGTGCATTTCGTCTAATGCGGGTTTTTCAGTAAATTCTAAGTTTTTCAGTGCAGCTCACTCATATACTATGTACTACACTGTGCATTTCGTCTAATGCGGGTTTTTCAGTAAATTCCTAGTTTTTCAGTGCAACTCACTCATATACTATGTACTACACTGTGCATTTCGTCTAATGCGGGTTTTTCAGTAAATTCCAAGTTTTTCAGTGCAACTCACTCATATACAATGTACTACACTGTGCATTTCGTCTAATGCGGGTTTTTCAGTAAATTCTAAGTTTTTCAGTGCAACTCACTCATATACAGTGTACTACACTGTGGCATTTCGTCTAATGCGTGTTTTTCAGTAAATTCTAAGTTTTTCAGTGCAACTCACTCATGTACAATGTACTACACTGTGCATTTCGTCTAATGCGGGTTTTTCAGTAAATTCTAAGTTTTTCAGTGCAACTCACTCATATACAATGTACTACACTGTGCATTTCGTCTAATTCGGGTTTTTCAGTAAATTCTAAGTTTTTCAGTGCAAACTCACTCATATACAGTGTACTACACTGTGCATTTCGTCTAATGTGGGTTTTTCAGTAAATTCTAAGTTTTTCAGTGCAACTCACTCATGTACAATGTACTACACTGTGCATTTCGTCTAATGCGGGTTTTTCAGTAAATTCTAAGTTTTTCAGTGCAACTCACCTCATATACAATGTACTACACTGTGCATTTCGTCTAATTCGGGTTTTTCAGTAAATTCTAAGTTTTTCAGTGCAACTCACTCATATACAATGTACTACACTGTGCATTTCGTCTAATGCGGGTTTTTCAGTAAATTCTAAGTTTTTCAGTGCAACTCACTCATATACAATGTACTACAACTGTGCATTTCGTCTAATGCGGGTTTTTCAGTAAATTCTAAGTTTTTCAGTGCAACTCACTCATATACTATGTACTACACTGTGCATTTCGTCTAATGCGGGTTTTTCAGTAAATTCTAAGTTTTTCAGTGCAACTCACTCATATACAATGTACTACACTGTGCATTTCATCTAATACGGGTTTTTCAGTAAATTCTAAGTTTTTCAGTGCAACTCACTCATATACAATGTACTACACTGTGCATTTCATCTAATACGGGTTTTTCAGTAAATTCTAAGTTTTTCAGTGCAACTCACTCATATACAATGTACTACACTGTGCATTTCGTCTAATGCGGGGTTTTTTCAGTAAATTCTAAGTTTTTCAGTGCAACTCACTCATATACTATGTACTACACTGTGCATTTCGTCTAATGCGGGTTTTTCAGTAAATTCTAAGTTTTTCAGTGCAGCTCACTCATATACTATGTACTACACTGTGCATTTCGTCTAATGCGGGTTTTTCAGTAAATTCCTAATTTTTCAGTGCAACTCACTCATATACTATGTACTACACTGTGCATTTCGTCTAATGCGGGTTTTTCAGTAAATTCCAAGTTTTTCAGTGCAACTCACTCATATACAATGTACTACACTGTGCATTTCGTCTAATGCGGGTTTTTCAGTAAATTCTAAGTTTTTCAGTGCAACTCACTCATATACAGTGTACTACACTGTGCATTTCGTCTAATGCGGTGTTTTTAGTAAATTCTAAGTTTTTTCAGTGCAACTCACTCATGTACAATGTACTACACTGTGCATTTCGTCTAATGCGGGTTTTTCAGTAAATTCTAAGTTTTTCAGTGCAACTCACTCATATACAATGTACTACACTGTGCATTTCGTCTAATTCGGGTTTTTCAGTAAATTCTAAGTTTTTCAGTGCAACTCACTCATATACAGTGTACTACACTGTGCATTTCGTCTAATGTGGGTTTTTCAGTAAATTCTAAGTTTTTCAGTGCAACTCACTCATGTACAATGTACTACACTGTGCATTTCGGTCTAATGCGGGTTTTTCAGTAAATTCTAAGTTTTTCAGTGCAACTCACTCATATACAATGTACTACACTGTGCATTTCGTCTAATTCGGGGTTTTTCAGTAAATTCTAAGTTTTTCAGTGCAACTCACTCATATACAATGTACTACACTGTGCATTTCGTCTAATGCGGGTTTTTCAGTAAATTCTAAGTTTTTCAGTGCAACTCACTCATATACAATGTACTACACTGTGCATTTCGTCTAATGCGGGTTTTTCAGTAAATTCTAAGTTTTTCAGTGCAACTCACTCATATACAAGTGTACTACACTGTGCATTTCGTCTAATGCGGGTTTTTCAGTAAATTCTAAGTTTTTCAGTGCAACTCACTCATATACAATGTACTACACTGTGCATTTCGTCTAATGCGGGTTTTTCAGTAAATTCTAAGTTTTTCAGTGCAACTCACTCATATAAAATGTACTACACTGTGCATTTCGTCTAATGCGGGTTTTTCAGTAAATTCTAAGTTTTTCAGTGCAACTCACTCATATACAATGTACTACACTGTGCATTTCGTCTAATGCTGGTTTTTCAGTAAATTCTAAGTTTTTCAGTGCAACTCACTCATATACAATGTACTACACTGTGCATTTCGTCTAATGCGGGTTTTTCAGTAAATTCTAAGTTTTTCAGTGCAACTCACTCATATACAATGTACTACACTGTGCATTTCGTCTAATGCGGGTTTTTCAGTAAATTCTAAGTTTTTCAGTGCAACTCACTCATATACTATGTACTACACTGTGCATTTCGTCTAATGCGGGTTTTTCAGTAAATTCTAAGTTTTTCAGTGCAACTCACTCATATACAATGTACTACACTGTGCATTTCATCTAATACGGGTTTTTCAGTAAATTCTAAGTTTTTCAGTGCAACTCACTCATATACAATGTACTACACTGTGCATTTCGTCTAATGCGGGTTTTTCAGTAAATTCTAAGTTTTTCAGTGCAACTCACTCATATACTATGTACTACACTGTGCATTTCGTCTAATGCGGGTTTTTCAGTAAATTCTAAGTTTTTCAGTGCAGCTCACTCATATACTATGTACTACACTGTGCATTTCGTCTAATGCGGGTTTTTCAGTAAATTCCTAGTTTTTCAGTGCAACTCACTCATATACTATGTACTACACTGTGCATTTCGTCTAATGCGGTTTTTCAGTAAATTCCAAGTTTTTCAGTGCAACTCACTCATATACAATGTACTACACTGTGCATTTCGTCTAATGCGGGTTTTTTCAGTAAATTCTAAGTTTTTCAGTGCAACTCACTCATATACAATGTACTACACTGTGCATTTCGTCTAATGCGTGTTTTTCAGTAAATTCTAAGTTTTTTCAGTGCAACTCACTCATGTACAATGTACTACACTGTGCATTTCGTCTAATGCGGGTTTTTCAGTAAATTCTAAGTTTTTCAGTGCAACTCACTCATATACAATGTACTACACTGTGCATTTCGTCTAATTCGGGTTTTTCAGTAAATTCTAAGTTTTTCAGTGCAACTCACTCATATACAGTGTACTACACTGTGCATTTCGTCTAATGTGGGTTTTTCAGTAAATTCTAAGTTTTTCAGTGCAACTCACTCATGTACAATGTACTACACTGTGCATTTCGTCTAATGCGGGTTTTTCAGTAAATTCTAAGTTTTTCAGTGCAACTCACTCATATACAATGTACTACACTGTGCATTTCGTCTAATTCGGGTTTTTCAGTAAATTCTAAGTTTTTCAGTGCAACTCACTCATATACAATGTACTACACTGTGCATTTCGTCTAATGCGGGTTTTTCAGTAAATTCTAAGTTTTTCAGTGCAACTCACTCATATACAATGTACTACACTGTGCATTTCGTCTAATGCGGGTTTTTCAGTAAATTCTAAGTTTTTCAGTGCAACTCACTCATATACAGTGTACTACACTGTGCATTTCGTCTAATGCGGGTTTTTCAGTAAATTCTAAGTTTTTCAGTGCAACTCACTCATATACAATGTACTACACTGTGCATTTCGTCTAATGCGGGTTTTTCAGTAAATTCTAAGTTTTTCAGTGCAACTCACTCATATACAATGTACTACACTGTGCATTTCGTCTAATGCGGGTTTTTCAGTAAATTCTAAGTTTTTCAGTGCAACTCACTCATATAAAATGTACTACACTGTGCATTTCGTCTAATGCGGGTTTTTCAGTAAATTCTAAGTTTTTCAGTGCAACTCACTCATATACAATGTACTACACTGTGCATTTCGTCTAATGCTGGTTTTTCAGTAAATTCTAAGTTTTTCAGTGCAACTCACTCATATACAATGTACTACACTGTGCATTTCGTCTAATGCGGGTTGTTCAGTAAATTCTAAGTTTTTCAGTGCAACTCACTCATATACAATGTACTACACTGTGCATTTCGTCTAATGCGGGTTTTTCAGTAAATTCTAAGTTTTTCAGTGCAACTCACTCATATACTATGTACTACACTGTGCATTTCGTCTAATGCGGGTTTTTCAGTAAATTCCTAGTTTTTCAGTGCAACTCACTCATATACTATGTACTACACTGTGCATTTCGTCTAATGCGGGTTTTTCAGTAAATTCTAAGTTTTTCAGTGCAACTAACTCATATACTATGTACTACACTCTGCATTTCGTCTAATTCGGGTTTTTCAATAAATTCTAAGTTTTTCAGTGCAACTCACTCATATACAATGTACTACACTGTGCATTTCGTCTAATGCGGGTTTTTCAGTAAATTCTAAGTTTTTCAGTGCAACTCACTCATATACAATGTACTACACTGTGCATTTTGTCTAAAGCGGGTTTTTCAGTAAATTCTAAGTTTTTCAGTGCAACTCACTCATATACAATGTACTACACTGTGCATTTCGTCTAATGCGGGTTTTTCAGTAAATTCTAAGTTTTTCAGTGCAACTCATTCATATACAATGTAGTACACTGTGCATTTCGTCTAATGCGGGTTTTTCAGTAAATTCTAAGTTTTTCAGTGCAACTCACTCATATACTATGTACTACACTGTGCATTTCGTCTAATGCGGGTTTTTCAGTAAATTCTAAGTTTTTCAGTGCAACTCACTCATATACTATATACTACACTGTGCATTTCGTCTAATGCGGGTTTTTCAGTAAATTCTAAGTTTTTCAGTGCAACTCACTCATATAAAATGTACTACACTGTGCATTTCGTCTAATGAGGGTTTTTCAGTAAATTCTAAGTTTTTCAGTGCAACTCACTCATGTACAATGTACTACACTGTGCATTTCGTCTAATGAGGGTTTTTCAGTAAATTCTAAGTTTTTCAGTGCAACTCACTCATATACAATGTACTACACTGTGCATTTCGTCTAATTCGGGTTTTTCAGTAAATTCTAAGTTTTTCAGTGCAACTCACTCATATACAATGTACTACACTGTGCATTTCGTCTAATGCGGGTTGTTCAGTAAATTCTAAGTTTTTCAGTGCAACTCACTCATATACAATGTACTACACTGTGCATTTCGTCTAATGCGGGTTTTTCAGTAAATTCTAAGTTTTTCAGTGCAACTCACTCATATACTATGTACTACACTGTGCATTTCGTCTAATGCGGGTTTTTCAGTAAATTCTAAGTTTTTCAGTGCAACTCACTCATATACAATGTACTACACTGTGCATTTCGTCTAATGCGGGTTTTTCAGTAAATTCTAAGTTTTTCAGTGCAACTCACTCATATACAATGTACTACACTGTGCATTTCGTCTAATGCTGGTTTTTCAGTAAATTCTAAGTTTTTCAGTGCAACTCACTCATATACAATGTACTACACTGTGCATTTCGTCTAATGCGGGTTTTTCAGTAAATTCTAAGTTTTTCAGTGCAACTCACTCATATACAATGTACTACACTGTGCATTTCGTCTAATGCGGGTTTTTTCAGTAAATTCTAAGTTTTTCAGTGCAACTCACTCATATACTATGTACTACACTGTGCATTTCGTATAATGCGGGTTTTTCAGTAAATTCCTAGTTTTTCAGTGCAACTCACTCATATACTATGTACTACACTGTGCATTTCGTCTAATGCGGGTTTTTCAGTAAATTCTAAGTTTTTCAGTGCAACTCACTCATATACTATGTACTACACTCTGCATTTCGTCTAATTCGGGTTTTTCAATAAATTCTAAGTTTTTCAGTGCAACTCACTCATATACAATGTACTACACTGTGCATTTCGTCTAATGCGGGTTTTTCAGTAAATTCTAAGTTTTTCAGTGCAACTCACTCATATACAATGTACTACACTGTGCATTTTGTCTAAAGCGGGTTTTTCAGTAAATTCTAAGTTTTTCAGTGCAACTCACTCATATACAATGTACTACACTGTGCATTTCGTCTAATGCGGGTTTTTCAGTAAATTCTAAGTTTTTCAGTGCAACTCACTCATATACAATGTACTACACTGTGCATTTCGTCTAATGCGGGTTTTTTCAGTAAATTCTAAGTTTTTCAGTGCAACTCACTCATATACTATGTACTACACTGTGCATTTCGTCTAATGCGGGTTTTTCAGTATATTCTAAGTTTTTCAGTGCAACTCACTCATATACTATATACTACACTGTGCATTTCGTCTAATGCGGGTTTTTCAGTAAATTCTAAGTTTTTCAGTGCAACTCACTCATGTACAATGTACTACACTGTGCATTTCGTCTAATGAGGGTTTTTCAGTAAATTCTAAGTTTTTTAGTGCAACTCACTCATGTACAATATACTACACTGTGCATTTCGTCTAATGAGGGTTTTTCAGTAAATTCTAAGTTTTTCAGTGCAACTCACTCATATACAATGTACTACACGGTGCATTTCGTCTAATTCGGGTTTTTCAGTAAATTCTAAGTTTTTCAGTGCAACTCACTCATATACAATGTACTACACTGTGCATTTCGTCTAATGCGGGTTTTTCAGTAAATTCTAAGTTTTTCAGTGCAACTCACTCATATACAATGTACTACACTGTGCATTTCGTCTAATGCGTGTTTTTCAGTAAATTCTAAGTTTTTCAGTGCAACTCACTCATATACTATGTACTACACTGTGCATTTCGTCTAATGCGGGTTTTTCAGTAAATTCTAAGTTTTTCAGTGCAACTCACTCATATACAATGTACTACACTGTGCGTTTCTTATATTCTAAGTTTTTCAGTGCAACTCACTCATTATACTATGTACTACACTGTGCGTTTCTTATATTCTAAGTTTTTCAGTGCAACTCACTCATATACTATGTACTACACTGTGCATTTCTTATATTCTAAGTTTTTCAGTGCAACTCACTCATGTACAATGTACTACACTGTGCATTTCGTCTAATGAGGGTTTTTCAGTAAATTCTAAGTTTTTCAGTGCAACTCACTCATATACTATGTACTACACTGTGCATTTCGTCTAATGCGGGTTTTTCAGTAAATTCTAAGTTTTTCAGTGCAACTCACTCATATACAATGTACTACACTGTGCATTTCATCTAATACGGGTTTTTCAGTAAATTCTAAGTTTTTCAGTGCAACTCACTCATATACAATGTACTACACTGTGCATTTCATCTAATACGGGGTTTTTCAGTAAATTCTAAGTTTTTCAGTGCAACTCACTCATATACAATGTACTACACTGTGCATTTCGTCTAATGCGGGTTTTTCAGTAAATTCTAAGTTTTTCAGTGCAACTCACTCATATACAGTGTACTACACTGTGCATTTCGTCTAATGCGGGTTTTTCAGTAAATTCTAAGTTTTTCAGTGCAGCTCACTCATATACTATGTACTACACTGTGCATTTCGTCTAATGCGGGTTTTTCAGTAAATTCCTAGTTTTTCAGTGCAACTCACTCATATACTATGTACTACACTGTGCATTTCGTCTAATGCGGGTTTTTCAGTAAATTCCAAGTTTTTCAGTGCAACTCACTCATATACAATGTACTACACTGTGCATTTCGTCTAATGCGGGTTTTTCAGTAAATTCTAAGTTTTTCAGTGCAACTCACTCATATACAGTGTACTACACTGTGCATTTCGTCTAATGCGGGTTTTTCAGTAAATTCTAAGTTTTTCAGTGCAACTCACTCATGTACAATGTACTACACTGTGCATTTCGTCTAATGCGGGTTTTTCAGTAAATTCTAAGTTTTTCAGTGCAACTCACTCATATACAATGTACTACACTGTGCATTTCGTCTAATGCGGGTTTTTCAGTAAATTCTAAGTTTTTCAGTGCAACTCACTCATATACAATGTACTACACTGTGCATTTCGTCTAATGCGGGGTTTTTCAGTAAATTCTAAGTTTTTTCAGTGCAACTCACTCATATACAATGTACTACACTGTGCATTTCGTCTAATGCGGGTTTTTCAGTAAATTCTAAGTTTTTCAGTGCAACTCACTCATATAAAATGTACTACACTGTGCATTTCGTCTAATGCGGGTTTTTCAGTAAATTCTAAGTTTTTCAGTGCAACTCACTCATATACAATGTACTACACTGTGCATTTCGTCTAATGCTGGTTTTTCAGTAAATTCTAAGTTTTTCAGTGCAACTCACTCATATACAATGTACTACACTGTGCATTTCGTCTAATGCGGGGTTGTTCAGTAAATTCTAAGTTTTTCAGTGCAACTCACTCATATACAATGTACTACACTGTGCATTTCGTCTAATGCGGGTTTTTCAGTAAATTCTAAGTTTTTCAGTGCAACTCACTCATATACTATGTACTACACTGTGCATTTCGTCTAATGCGGGTTTTTCAGTAAATTCTAAGTTTTTCAGTGCAACTCACTCATATACAATGTACTACACTGTGCGTTTCTTATATTCTAAGTTTTTCAGTGCAACTCACTCATATACTATGTACTACACTGTGCGTTTCTTATATTCTAAGTTTTTCAGTGCAACTCACTCATATACTATGTACTACACTGTGCATTTCTTATATTCTAAGTTTTTCAGTGCAACTCACTCATGTACAATGTACTACACTGTGCATTTCGTCTAATGAGGGTTTTTCAGTAAATTCTAAGTTTTTCAGTGCAACTCACTCATATACTATGTACTACACTGTGCATTTCGTCTAATGCGGGTTTTTCAGTAAATTCTAAGTTTTTCAGTGCAACTCACTCATATACAATGTACTACACTGTGCATTTCATCTAATACGGGTTTTTCAGTAAATTCTAAGTTTTTCAGTGCAACTCACTCATATACAATGTACTACACTGTGCATTTCATCTAATACGGGTTTTTCAGTAAATTCTAAGTTTTTCAGTGCAACTCACTCATATACAATGTACTACACTGTGCATTTCGTCTAATGCGGGTTTTTCAGTAAATTCTAAGTTTTTCAGTGCAACTCACTCATATACTATGTACTACACTGTGCATTTCGTCTAATGCGGGTTTTTCAGTAAATTCTAAGTTTTTCAGTGCAGCTCACTCATATACTATGTACTACACTGTGCATTTCGTCTAATGCGGGTTTTTCAGTAAATTCCTAGTTTTTCAGTGCAACTCACTCATATACTATGTACTACACTGTGCATTTCGTCTAATGCGGGTTTTTCAGTAAATTCCAAGTTTTTCAGTGCAACTCACTCATATACAATGTACTACACTGTGCATTTCGTCTAATGCGGGTTTTTCAGTAAATTCTAAGTTTTTCAGTGCAACTCACTCATATACAGTGTACTACACTGTGCATTTCGTCTAATGCGGGTTTTTCAGTAAATTCTAAGTTTTTCAGTGCAACTCACTCATGTACAATGTACTACACTGTGCATTTCGTCTAATGCGGGTTTTTCAGTAAATTCTAAGTTTTTCAGTGCAACTCACTCATATACAATGTACTACACTGTGCATTTCGTCTAATGCGGGTTTTTCAGTAAATTCTAAGTTTTTCAGTGCAACTCACTCATATACAATGTACTACACTGTGCATTTCGTCTAATGCGGGTTTTTCAGTAAATTCTAAGTTTTTCAGTGCAACTCACTCATATACAATGTACTACACTGTGCATTTCGTCTAATGCGGGTTTTTCAGTAAATTCTAAGTTTTTCAGTGCAACTCACTCATATAAAATGTACTACACTGTGCATTTCGTCTAATGCGGGTTTTTCAGTAAATTCTAAGTTTTTCAGTGCAACTCACTCATATACAATGTACTACACTGTGCATTTCGTCTAATGCTGGTTTTTCAGTAAATTCTAAGTTTTTCAGTGCAACTCACTCATATACAATGTACTACACTGTGCATTTCGTCTAATGCGGGTTGTTCAGTAAATTCTAAGTTTTTCAGTGCAACTCACTCATATACAATGTACTACACTGTGCATTTCGTCTAATGCGGGTTTTTCAGTAAATTCTAATTTTTTCAGTGCAACTCACTCATATACTATGTACTACACTGTGCATTTCTTCTAATGCGGGTTTTTCAGTAAATTCCTAGTTTTTCAGTGCAACTCACTCATATACTATGTACTACACTGTGCATTTCGTCTAATGCGGGTTTTTCAGTAAATTCTAAGTTTTTCAGTGCAACTAACTCATATACTATGTACTACACTCTGCATTTCGTCTAATTCGGGTTTTTCAATAAATTCTAAGTTTTTCAGTGCAACTCACTCATATACAATGTACTACACTGTGCATTTCGTCTAATGCGGGTTTTTCAGTAAATTCTAAGTTTTTCAGTGCAACTCACTCATATACTATATACTACACTGTGCATTTCGTCTAATGCGGGTTTTTCAGTAAATTCTAAGTTTTTCAGTGCAACTCACTCATGTACAATGTACTACACTGTGCATTTCGTCTAATGAGGGTTTTTCAGTAAATTCTAAGTTTTTCAGTGCAACTCACTCATATACAATGTACTACACTGTGCATTTCGTCTAATGCGGGTTTTTCAGTAAATTCTAAGTTTTTCAGTGCAACTCACTCATATACAATGTACTACACTGTGCATTTCGTCTAATGCGGGTTTTTCAGTAAATTCTAAGTTTTTCAGTGTAACTCACTCATATACAATGTACTACACTGTGCATTTCGTCTAATGCTGGTTTTTCAGTAAATTCTAAGTTTTTCAGTGCAACTCACTCATATACAATGTACTACACTGTGCATTTCGTCTAATGCGGGTTTTTCAGTAAATTCTAAGTTTTTCAGTGCAACTCACTCATATACAATGTACTACACTGTGCATTTCGTCTAATGCGGGTTTTTCAGTAAATTCTAAGTTTTTCAGTGCAACTCACTCATATACTATGTACTACACTGTGCATTTCGTCTAATGCGGGTTTTTCAGTAAATTCCTAGTTTTTCAGTGCAACTCACTCATATACTATGTACTACACTGTGCATTTCGTCTAATGCGGGTTTTTCAGTAAATTCTAAGTTTTTCAGTGCAACTCACTCATATACTATGTACTACACTCTGCATTTCGTCTAATTCGGGTTTTTCAATAAATTCTAAGTTTTTCAGTGCAACTCACTCATATACTATGTACTACACTGTGCATTTCGTCTAATGCGGGTTTTTCAGTAAATTCTAAGTTTTTCAGTGCAACTCACTCATATACAATGTACTACACTGTGCATTTTGTCTAAAGCGGGTTTTTCAGTAAATTCTAAGTTTTTCAGTGCAACTCACTCATATACAATGTACTACACTGTGCATTTCGTCTAATGCGGGTTTTTCAGTAAATTCTAAGTTTTTCAGTGCAACTCACTCATATACAATGTACTACACTGTGCATTTCGTCTAATGCGGGTTTTTCAGTAAATTCTAAGTTTTTCAGTGCAACTCACTCATATACTATGTACTACACTGTGCATTTCGTCTAATGCGGGTTTTTCAGTAAATTCTAAGTTTTTCAGTGCAACTCACTCATATACTATATACTACACTGTGCATTTCGTCTAATGCGGGTTTTTCAGTAAATTCTAAGTTTTTCGGTGCAACTCACTCATGTACAATGTACTACACTGTGCATTTCGTCTAATGAGGGTTTTTCAGTAAATTCTAAGTTTTTCAGTGCAACTCACTCATGTACAATGTACTACACTGTGCATTTCGTCTAATGAGGGTTTTTCAGTAAATTCTAAATTTTTCAGTGCAACTCACTCATATACAATGTACTACACTGTGCATTTCGTCTAATTCGGGTTTTTCAGTAAATTCTAAGTTTTTCAGTGCAACTCACTCATATACAATGTACTACACTGTGCATTTCGTCTAATGCGGGTTTTTCAGTAAATTCTAAGTTTTTCAGTGCAACTCACTCATATACAATGTACTACACTGTGCATTTCGTCTAATGCGTGTTTTTCAGTAAATTCTAAGTTTTTCAGTGCAACTCACTCATATACTATGTACTACACTGTGCATTTCGTCTAATGCGGGTTTTTCAGTAAATTCTAAGTTTTTCAGTGCAACTCACTCATATACAATGTACTACACTGTGCGTTTCTTATATTCTAAGTTTTTCAGTGCAACTCACTCATATACTATGTACTACACTGTGCATTTCTTATATTCTAAGTTTTTCAGTGCAACTCACTCATGTACAATGTACTACACTGTGCATTTCGTCTAATGAGGGTTTTTCAGTAAATTCTAAGTTTTTCAGTGCAACTCACTCATATACTATGTACTACACTGTGCATTTCGTCTAATGCGGGTTTTTCAGTAAATTCTAAGTTTTTCAGTGCAACTCACTCATATACAATGTACTACACTGTGCATTTCATCTAATACGGGTTTTTCAGTAAATTCTAAGTTTTTCAGTGCAACTCACTCATATACAATGTACTACACTGTGCATTTCATCTAATACGGGTTTTTCAGTAAATTCTAAGTTTTTCAGTGCAACTCACTCATATACAATGTACTACACTGTGCATTTCGTCTAATGCGGGTTTTTCAGTAAATTCTAAGTTTTTCAGTGCAACTCACTCATATACAATGTACTACACTGTGCATTTCGTATAATGCGGGTTTTTCAGTAAATTCTAAGTTTTTCAGTGCAGCTCACTCATATACTATGTACTACACTGTGCATTTCGTCTAATGCGGGTTTTTCAGTAAATTCCTAGTTTTTCAGTGCAACTCACTCATATACTATGTACTACACTGTGCATTTCGTCTAATGCGGGTTTTTCAGTAAATTCCAAGTTTTTCAGTGCAACTCACTCATATACAATGTACTACACTGTGCATTTCGTCTAATGCGGGTTTTTCAGTAAATTCTAAGTTTTTCAGTGCAACTCACTCATATACAGTGTACTACACTGTGCATTTCGTCTAATGCGGGTTTTTCAGTAAATTCTAAGTTTTTCAGTGCAACTCACTCATATACAATGTACTACACTGTGCATTTCGTCTAATGCGGGTTTTTCAGTAAATTCTAAGTTTTTCAGTGCAACTCACTCATATACAATGTACTACACTGTGCATTTCGTCTAATTCGGGTTTTTCAGTAAATTCTAAGTTTTTCAGTGCAACTCACTCATATACAGTGTACTACACTGTGCATTTCGTCTAATGCGGGTTTTTCAGTAAATTCTAAGTTTTTCAGTGCAACTCACTCATGTACAATGTACTACACTGTGCATTTCGTCTAATGCGGGTTTTTCAGTAAATTCTAAGTTTTTCAGTGCAACTCACTCATGTACAATGTACTACACTGTGCATTTCGTCTAATGCGGGTTTTTCAGTAAATTCTAAGTTTTTCAGTGCAACTCACTCATATACAATGTACTACACTGTGCATTTCGTCTAATGCGGGTTTTTCAGTAAATTCTAAGTTTTTCAGTGCAACTCACTCATATACTATGTACTACACTGTGCATTTCGTCTAATGCGGGTTTTTCAGTAAATTCCTAGTTTTTCAGTGCAACTCACTCATATACTATGTACTACACTGTGCATTTCGTCTAATGCGGTTTTTCAGTAAATTCTAAGTTTTTCAGTGCAACTCACTCATATACTATGTACTACACTCTGCATTTCGTCTAATTCGGGTTTTTTCAATAAATTCTAAGTTTTTCAGTGCAACTCACTCATATACAATGTACTACACTGTGCATTTCGTCTAATGCGGGTTTTTCAGTAAATTCTAAGTTTTTCAGTGCAACTCACTCATATACAATGTACTACACTGTGCATTTCGTCTAATGCGGGTTTTCAGTAAATTCTAAGTTTTTCAGTGCAACTCACTCATATACTATGTACTACACTGTGCATTTCGTCTAATGCGGGTTTTTCAGTAAATTCTAAGTTTTTCAGTGCAACTCACTCATATACTATATACTACACTGTGCATTTCGTCTAATGCGGGTTTTTCAGTAAATTCTAAGTTTTTCGGTGCAACTCACTCATGTACAATGTACTACACTGTGCATTTCGTCTAATGAGGGTTTTTCAGTAAATTCTAAGTTTTTCAGTGCAACTCACTCATGTACAATGTACTACACTGTGCATTTCGTCTAATGAGGGTTTTTCAGTAAATTCTAAATTTTTCAGTGCAACTCACTCATATACAATGTACTACACTGTGCATTTCGTCTAATTCGGGTTTTTCAGTAAATTCTAAGTTTTTCAGTGCAACTCACTCATATACAATGTACTACACTGTGCATTTCGTCTAATGCGGGTTTTCAGTAAATTCTAAGTTTTTCAGTGCAACTCACTCATATACAATGTACTACACTGTGCATTTCGTCTAATGCGTGTTTTTCAGGTAAATTCTAAGTTTTTCAGTGCAACTCACTCATATACTATGTACTACACTGTGCATTTCGTCTAATGCGGGTTTTTCAGTAAATTCTAAGTTTTTCAGTGCAACTCACTCATATACAATGTACTACACTGTGCGTTTCTTATATTCTAAGTTTTTCAGTGCAACTCACTCATATACTATGTACTACACTGTGCATTTCTTATATTCTAAGTTTTTCAGTGCAACTCACTCATGTACAATGTACTACACTGTGCATTTCGTCTAATGAGGGTTTTTCAGTAAATTCTAAGTTTTTCAGTGCAACACACTCATATACTATGTACTACACTGTGCATTTCGTCTAATGCGGGTTTTTCAGTAAATTCTAAGTTTTTCAGTGCAACTCACTCATATACAATGTACTACACTGTGCATTTCATCTAATACGGGTTTTTCAGTAAATTCTAAGTTTTTCAGTGCAACTCACTCATATACAATGTACTACACTGTGCATTTCATCTAATACGGGTTTTTCAGTAAATTCTAAGTTTTTCAGTGCAACTCACTCATATACAATGTACTACACTGTGCATTTCGTCTAATGCGGGTTTTTCAGTAAATTCTAAGTTTTTCAGTGCAACTCACTCATATACAATGTACTACACTGTGCATTTCGTATAATGCGGGTTTTTCAGTAAATTCTAAGTTTTTCAGTGCAGCTCACTCATATACTATGTACTACACTGTGCATTTCGTCTAATGCGGGTTTTTCAGTAAATTCCTAGTTTTTCAGTGCAACTCACTCATATACTATGTACTACACTGTGCATTTCGTCTAATGCGGGTTTTTCAGTAAATTCCAAGTTTTTCAGTGCAACTCACTCATATACAATGTACTACACTGTGCATTTCGTCTAATGCGGGTTTTTCAGTAAATTCTAAGTTTTTCAGTGCAACTCACTCATATACAGTGTACTACACTGTGCATTTCGTCTAATGCGGGTTTTTCAGTAAATTCTAAGTTTTTCAGTGCAACTCACTCATATACAATGTACTACACTGTGCATTTCGTCTAATGCGGGTTTTTCAGTAAATTCTAAGTTTTTCAGTGCAACTCACTCATATACAATGTACTACACTGTGCATTTCGTCTAATTCGGGTTTTTCAGTAAATTCTAAGTTTTTCAGTGCAACTCACTCATATACAGTGTACTACACTGTGCATTTCGTCTAATGCGGGTTTTTCAGTAAATTCTAAGTTTTTCAGTGCAACTCACTCATGTACAATGTACTACACTGTGCATTTCGTCTAATGCGGGTTTTTCAGTAAATTCTAAGTTTTTCAGTGCAACTCACTCATATACAATGTACTACACTGTGCATTTCGTCTAATTCGGGTTTTTCAGTAAATTCTAAGTTTTTCAGTGCAACTCACTCATATACTATGTACTACACTGTGCATTTCGTCTAATGCGGGTTTTTCAGTAAATTCCTAGTTTTTCAGTGCAACTCACTCATATACTATGTTCTACACTGTGCATTTCGTCTAATGCGGGTTTTTCAGTAAATTCTAAGTTTTTCAGTGCAACTCACTCATATACTATGTACTACACTCTGCATTTCGTCTAATTCGGGTTTTTCAATAAATTCTAAGTTTTTCAGTGCAACTCACTCATATACAATGTACTACACTGTGCATTTCGTCTAAAGCGGGTTTTTCAGTAAATTCTAAGTTTTTCAGTGCAACTCACTCATATACAATGTACTACACTGTGCATTTTGTCTAAAGCGGGTTTTTCAGTAAATTCTAAGTTTTTCAGTGCAACTCACTCATATACAATGTACTACACTGTGCATTTCGTCTAATGCGGGTTTTTCAGTAAATTCTAAGTTTTTCAGTGCAACTCACTCATATACAATGTACTACACTGTGCATTTCGTCTAATGCGGGTTTTTCAGTAAATTCTAAGTTTTTCAGTGCAACTCACTCATATACTATGTACTACACTGTGCATTTCGTCTAATGCGGGTTTTTCAGTAAATTCTAAGTTTTTCAGTGCAACTCACTCATATACTATATACTACACTGTTCATTTCGTCTAATGCGGGTTTTTCAGTAAATTCTAAGTTTTTCAGTGAAACTCACTCATGTACAATGTACTACACTGTGCATTTCGTCTAATGAGGGTTTTTCAGTAAATTCTAAGTTTTTCAGTGCAACTCACTCATGTACAATGTACTACACTGTGCATTTCGTCTAATGAGGGTTTTTCAGTAAATTCTAAGTTTTTCAGTGCAACTCACTCATATACAATGTACTACACTGTGCATTTCGTCTAATGCGGGTTTTTCAGTAAATTCTAAGTTTTTCAGTGCAACTCACTCATATAAAATGTACTACACTGTGCATTTCGTCTAATGCGGGTTTTTCAGTAAATTCTAAGTTTTTCAGTGCAACTCACTCATATACAATGTACTACACTGTGCATTTCGTCTAATGCTGGTTTTTCAGTAAATTCTAAGTTTTTCAGTGCAACTCACTCATATACAATGTACTACACTGTGCATTTCGTCTAATGCGGGTTTTTCAGTAAATTCTAAGTTTTTCAGTGCAACTCACTCATATACAATGTACTACACTGTGCATTTCGTCTAATGCGGGTTTTTCAGTAAATTCTAAGTTTTTCAGTGCAACTCACTCATATACTATGTACTACACTGTGCATTTCGTCTAATGCGGGTTTTTCAGTAAATTCCTAGTTTTTCAGTGCAACTCACTCATATACTATGTACTACACTGTGCATTTCGTCTAATGCGGGTTTTTCAGTAAATTCTAAGTTTTTCAGTGCAACTAACTCATATACTATGTACTACACTCTGCATTTCGTCTAATTCGGGTTTTTCAATAAATTCTAAGTTTTTCAGTGCAACTCACTCATATACAATGTACTACACTGTGCATTTCGTCTAATGCGGGTTTTTCAGTAAATTCTAAGTTTTTCAGTGCAACTCACTCATATACAATGTACTACACTGTGCATTTTGTCTAAAGCGGGTTTTTCAGTAAATTCTAAGTTTTTCAGTGCAACTCACTCATATACAATGTACTACACTGTGCATTTCGTCTAATGCGGGTTTTTCAGTAAATTCTAAGTTTTTCAGTGCAACTCACTCATATACAATGTACTACACTGTGCATTTCGTCTAATGCGGGTTTTTCAGTAAATTCTAAGTTTTTCAGTGCAACTCACTCATATACAATGTACTACACTGTGCATTTCGTCTAATGCGGGTTTTTCAGTAAATTCTAAGTTTTTCAGTGCAACTCACTCATATACTATGTACTACACTGTGCATTTCGTCTAATGCGGGTTTTTCAGTAAATTCTAAGTTTTTCAGTGCAACTCACTCATATACAATGTACTACACTGTGCATTTCGTCTAATGCGGGTTTTTCAGTAAATTCTAAGTTTTTCAGTGCAACTCACTCATATACAATGTACTACACTGTGCATTTCGTCTAATGCTGGTTTTTCAGTAAATTCTAAGTTTTTCAGTGCAACTCACTCATATACAATGTACTACACTGTGCATTTCGTCTAATGCGGGTTTTTCAGTAAATTCTAAGTTTTTCAGTGCAACTCACTCATATACAATGTACTACACTGTGCATTTCGTCTAATGCGGGTTTTTCAGTAAATTCCTAGTTTTTCAGTGCAACTCACTCATATACTATGTACTACACTGTGCATTTCGTCTAATGCAGGTTTTTCAGTAAATTCTAAGTTTTTCAGTGCAACTCACTCATATACAATGTACTACACTGTGCATTTCGTCTAATGCGGGTTTTTCAGTAAATTCTAAGTTTTTCAGTGCAACTCACTCATATACTATGTACTACACTGTGCATTTCGTCTAATGCGGGTTTTTCAGTAAATTCCTAGTTTTTCAGTGCAACTCACTCATATACTATGTACTACACTGTGCATTTCATCTAATGCGGGTTTTTCAGTAAATTCTAAGTTTTTCAGTGCAACTCACTCATATACTATGTACTACACTCTGCATTTCGTCTAATTCGGGTTTTTCAATAAATTCTAAGTTTTTCAGTGCAACTCACTCATATACAATGTACTACACTGTGCATTTCGTCTAATGCGGGTTTTTCAGTAAATTCTAAGTTTTTCAGTGCAACTCACTCATATACAATGTACTACACTGTGCATTTCGTCTAATGCGGGTTTTTCAGTAAATTCTAAGTTTTTCAGTGCAACTCACTCATATACTATGTACTACACTGTGCATTTCGTCTAATGCGGGTTTTTCAGTAAATTCTAAGTTTTTCAGTGCAACTCACTCATATACTATATACTACACTGTGCATTTCGTCTAATGCGGGTTTTTCAGTAAATTCTAAGTTTTTCAGTGCAACTCACTCATGTACAATGTACTACACTGTGCATTTCGTCTAATGAGGGTTTTTCAGTAAATTCTAAGTTTTTCAGTGCAACTCACTCATGTACAATGTACTACACTGTGCATTTCGTCTAATGAGGGTTTTTCAGTAAATTCTAAGTTTTTCAGTGCAACTCACTCATATACAATGTACTACACTGTGCATTTCGTCTAATTCGGGTTTTTCAGTAAATTCTAAGTTTTTCAGTGCAACTCACTCATATACAATGTACTACACTGTGCATTTCGTCTAATGCGGGTTTTTCAGTAAATTCTAAGTTTTTCAGTGCAACTCACTCATATACTATGTACTACACTGTGCATTTCATCTAATGCGGGTTTTTCAGTAAATTCCTAGTTTTTCAGTGCAACTCACTCATATACTATGTACTACACTGTGCATTTCGTCTAATGCGGGTTTTTCAGTAAATTCTAAGTTTTTCAGTGCAACTAACTCATATACTATGTACTACACTCTGCATTTCGTCTAATTCGGGTTTTTCAATAAATTCTAAGTTTTTCAGTGCAACTCACTCATATACAATGTACTACACTGTGCATTTTGTCTAAAGCGGGTTTTTCAGTAAATTCTAAGTTTTTCAGTGCAACTCACTCATATACAATGTACTACACTGTGCATTTCGTCTAATGCGGGTTTTTCAGTAAATTCTAAGTTTTTCAGTGCAACTCACTCATATACAATGTACTACACTGTGCATTTCGTCTAATGCGGGTTTTTCAGTAAATTCTAAGTTTTTCAGTGCAACTCACTCATATACTATGTACTACACTGTGCATTTCGTCTAATGCGGGTTTTTCAGTAAATTCTAAGTTTTTCAGTGCAACTCACTCATATACTATATACTACACTGTGCATTTCGTCTAATGCGGGTTTTTCAGTAAATTCTAAGTTTCTCAGTGCAACTCACTCATGTACAATGTACTACACTGTGCATTTCGTCTAATGAGGGTTTTTCAGTAAATTCTAAGTTTTTCAGTGCAACTCACTCATGTACAATGTACTACACTGTGCATTTCGTCTAATGAGGGTTTTTCAGTAAATTCTAAGTTTTTCAGTGCAACTCACTCATATACAATGTACTACACTGTGCATTTCGTCTAATTCGGGTTTTTCAGTAAATTCTAAGTTTTTCAGTGCAACTCACTCATATACAATGTACTACACTGTGCATTTCGTCTAATGCGGGTTTTTCAGTAAATTCTAAGTTTTTCAGTGCAACTCACTCATATACAATGTACTACACTGTGCATTTCGTCTAATGCGGGTTTTTCAGTAAATTCTAAGTTTTTCAGTGCAACTCACTCATATACTATGTACTACACTATGCATTTCGTCTAATGCGGGTTTTTCAGTAAATTCTAAGTTTTTCAGTGCAACTCACTCATATACAATGTACTACACTGTGCATTTCGTCTAATGCGGGTTTTTCAGTAAATTCTAAGTTTTTCAGTGCAACTCACTCATATACAATGTACTACACTGTGCATTTCGTCTAATGCTGGTTTTTCAGTAAATTCTAAGTTTTTCAGTGCAACTCACTCATATACAATGTACTACACTGTGCATTTCGTCTAATGCGGGTTTTTCAGTAAATTCTAAGTTTTTCAGTGCAACTCACTCATATACAATGTACTACACTGTGCATTTCGTCTAATGCGGGTTTTTCAGTAAATTCTAAGTTTTTCAGTGCAACTCACTCATATACTATGTACTACACTGGGCATTTCGTCTAATGCGGGTTTTTCAGTAAATTCCTAGTTTTTCAGTGCAACTCACTCATATACTATGTACTACACTGTGCATTTCGTCTAATACGGGTTTTTCAGTAAATTCTAAGTTTTTCAGTGCAACTCACTCATATACTATGTACTACACTCTGCATTTCGTCTAATTCGGGTTTTTCAATAAATTCTAAGTTTTTCAGTGCAACTCACTCATATACAATGTACTACACTGTGCATTTCGTCTAATGCGGGTTTTTCAGTAAATTCTAAGTTTTTCAGTGCAACTCACTCATATACAATGTACTACACTGTGCATTTTGTCTAAAGCGGGTTTTTCAGTAAATTCTAAGTTTTTCAGTGCAACTCACTCATATACAATGTACTACACTGTGCATTTCGTCTAATGCGGGTTTTTCAGTAAATTCTAAGTTTTTCAGTGCAACTCACTCATATACAATGTACTACACTGTGCATTTCGTCTAATGCGGGTGTTTCAGTAAATTCTAAGTTTTTCAGTGCAACTCACTCATATACTATGTACTACACTGTGCATTTCGTCTAATGCGGGTTTTTCAGTAAATTCTAAGTTTTTCAGTGCAACTCACTCATATACTATATACTACACTGTGCATTTCGTCTAATGCGGGTTTTTCAGTAAATTCTAAGTTTTTCAGTGCAACTCACTCATGTACAATGTACTACACTGTGCATTTCGTCTAATGAGGGTTTTTTCAGTAAATTCTAAGTTTTTCAGTGCAACTCACTCATGTACAATGTACTACACTGTGCATTTCGTCTAATGAGGGTTTTTCAGTAAATTCTAAGTTTTTCAGTGCAACTCACTCATATACAATGTACTACACTGTGCATTTCGTCTAATGCGGGTTTTTCAGTAAATTCTAAGTTTTTCAGTGCAACTCACTCATATACAATGTACTACACTGTGCATTTCGTCTAATGCGTGTTTTTTCAGTAAATTCTAAGTTTTTCAGTGCAACTCACTCATATACTATGTACTACACTGTGCATTTCGTCTAATGCGGGTTTTTCAGTAAATTCTAAGTTTTTCAGTGCAACTCACTCATATACAATGTACTACACTGTGCATTTCGTCTAATGCGGGTTTTTCAGTAAATTCGAAGTTTTTCAGTGCAACTCACTCATATACAATGTACTACACTGTGCATTTCGTCTAATGCTGGTTTTTCAGTAAATTCTAAGTTTTTCAGTGCAACTCACTCATATACAATGTACTACACTGTGCATTTCGTCTAAAGCGGGTTTTTCAGTAAATTCTAAGTTTTTCAGTGCAACTCACTCATATACAATGTACTACACTGTGCATTTTGTCTAAAGCGGGTTTTTCAGTAAATTCTAAGTTTTCCAGTGCAACTCACTCATATACAATGTACTACACTGTGCATTTTGTCTAATGCGGGTTTTTCAGTAAATTCTAAGTTTTTCTGTGCAACTCACTCATATACAATGTACTACACTGTGCATTTCGTCTAATGCGGGGTTTTTCAGTAAATTCTAAGTTTTTCAGTGCAACTCACTCATATACTATGTACTACACTGTGCATTTCGTCTAATGCGGGTTTTTCAGTAAATTCTAAGTTTTTCAGTGCAACTCACTCATATACTATATACTACACTGTGCATTTCGTCTAATGCGGGTTTTTCAGTAAATTCTAAGTTTTTCAGTGCAACTCACTCATGTACAATGTACTACACTGTGCATTTCGTCTAATGAGGGTTTTTTCAGTAAATTCTAAGTTTTTCAGTGCAACTCACTCATGTACAATGTACTACACTGTGCATTTCGTCTAATGAGGGTTTTTCAGTAAATTCTAAGTTTTTCAGTGCAACTCACTCATATACAATGTACTACACTGTGCATTTCGTCTAATTCGGGTTTTTCAGTAAATTCTAAGTTTTTCAGTGCAACTCACTCATATACAATGTACTACACTGTGCATTTCGTCTAATGCGGGTTTTTCAGTAAATTCTAAGTTTTTCAGTGCAACTCACTCATATACAATGTACTACACTGTGCATTTCGTCTAATGCGGGTTTTTCAGTAAATTCTAAGTTTTTCAGTGCAACTCACTCATATACAATGTACTACACTGTGCATTTCGTCTAATACGGGTTTTTCAGTAAATTCTAAGTTTTTCAGTGCAACTCACTCATATACAATGTACTATACTGTGCATTTCGTCTAATGCGGGTTTTTCAGTAAATTCTAAGTTTTTCAGTGCAACTCACTCATATACAATCTACTACACTGTGCATTTCGTCTAATGCGGGTTTTTCAGTAAATTCTAAGTTTTTCAGTGCAACTCACTCATATACAGTGTACTACACTGTGCATTTCGTCTAATGCGGGTTTTTTCAGTAAATTCTAAGTTTTTCAGTGCAACTCACTCATATACAATGTACTACACTGTGCATTTCGTCTAATGCGTGTTTTTCAGTAAATTATAAGTTTTTCAGTGCAACTCACTCATATACAATGTACTACACTGTGCATTTCGTCTAATGCGGGTTTTTCAGTAAATTCTAAGTTTTTCAGTGCAACTCACTCATATACTATGTACTACACTGTGCATTTCGTCTAATGCGGGTTTTTCAGTAAATTCTAAGTTTTTCAGTGCAACTCACTCATATACAATGTACTACACTGTGCATTTCGTCTAATGCGGGTTTTTCAGTAAATTCTAAGTTTTTCAGTGCAACTCACTCATATACAAATTACTACACTGTGCATTTCGTCTAATGCGGGTTTTTCAGTAAATTCTAAGTTTTTCAGTGCAACTCACTCATATACAATGTACTACACTGTGCATTTCGTCTAATGGGGGTTTTTCAGTAAATTCTAAGTTTTTCAGTTCAACTCACTCATATACAATGTACTACACTGTGCATTTCGTCTAATGCTGGTTTTTCAGTAAATTCTAAGTTTTTCAGTGCAACTCACTCATATACAATGTACTACACTGTGCATTTCGTCTAATGCGGGTTTTTCAGTAAATTCTAAGTTTTTCAGTGCAACTCACTCATATACAATGTACTACACTGTGCATTTCGTCTAATGCGGGTTTTTCAGTAAATTCTAAGTTTTTCAGTGCAACTCACTCATATACTATGTACTACACTGTGCATTTCGTCTAATGCGGGTTTTTCAGTAAATTCCTAGTTTTTAGTGCAACTCACTCATATACTATGTACTACACTGTGCATTTCGTCTAATGCGGGTTTTTCAGTAAATTCTAAGTTTTTCAGTGCAACTCACTCATATACAATGTACTACACTGTGCATTTCGTCTAATTCGGGTTTTTCTGTAAATTCTAAGTTTTTCAGTGCAACTCACTCATATACAATGTACTACACTGTGCATTTCGTCTAATGCGGGTTTTTCAGTAAATTCTAAGTTTTTCAGTGCAACTCACTCATATACAATGTACTACACTGTGCATTTCGTCTAATGCTGGTTTTTCAGTAAATTCTAAGTTTTTCAGTGCAACTCACTCATATACAATGTACTACACTGTGCATTTCGTCTAATGCGGGTTTTTCAGTAAATTCTAAGTTTTTCAGTGCAACTCACTCATATACAATGTACTACACTGTGCATTTCGTCTAATGCGGGTTTTTCAGTAAATTCTAAGTTTTTCAGTGCAACTCACTCATATACTATGTACTACACTGTGCATTTCGTCTAATGCGGGTTTTTCAGTAAATTCCTAGTTTTTCAGTGCAACTCACTCATATACTATGTACTACACTGTGCATTTCGTCTAATACGGGTTTTTCAGTAAATTCTAAGTTTTTCAGTGCAACTCACTCATATACTATGTACTACACTCTGCATTTCGTCTAATTCGGGTTTTTCAATAAATTCTAAGTTTTTCAGTGCAACTCACTCATATACAATGTACTACACTGTGCATTTCGTCTAATGCGGGTTTTTCAGTAAATTCTAAGTTTTTCAGTGCAACTCACTCATATACAATGTACTACACTGTGCATTTTGTCTAAAGCGGGTTTATCAGTAAATTCTAAGTTTTTCAGTGCAACTCACTCATATACAATGTACTACACTGTGCATTTCGTCTAATGCGGGTTTTTCAGTAAATTCTAAGTTTTTCAGTGCAACTCACTCATATACAATGTACTACACTGTGCATTTCGTCTAATGCGGGTGTTTCAGTAAATTCTAAGTTTTTCAGTGCAACTCACTCATATACTATGTACTACACTGTGCATTTCGTCTAATGCGGGTTTTTCAGTAAATTCTAAGTTTTTCAGTGCAACTCACTCATATACTATATACTACACTGTGCATTTCGTCTAATGCGGGTTTTTCAGTAAATTCTAAGTTTTTCAGTGCAACTCACTCATGTACAATGTACTACACTGTGCATTTCGTCTAATGAGGGTTTTTCAGTAAATTCTAAGTTTTTCAGTGCAACTCACTCATGTACAATGTACTACACTGTGCATTTCGTCTAATGAGGGTTTTTCAGTAAATTCTAAGTTTTTCAGTGCAACTCACTCATATACAATGTACTACACTGTGCATTTCGTCTAATGCGGGTTTTTCAGTAAATTCTAAGTTTTTCAGTGCAACTCACTCATATACAATGTACTACACTGTGCATTTCGTCTAATGCGTGTTTTTCAGTAAATTCTAAGTTTTTCAGTGCAACTCACTCATATACTATGTACTACACTGTGCATTTCGTCTAATGCGGGTTTTTCAGTAAATTCTAAGTTTTTCAGTGCAACTCACTCATATACAATGTACTACACTGTGCATTTCGTCTAATGCGGGTTTTTCAGTAAATTCGAAGTTTTTCAGTGCAACTCACTCATATACAATGTACTACACTGTGCATTTCGTCTAATGCTGGTTTTTCAGTAAATTCTAAGTTTTTCAGTGCAACTCACTCATATACAATGTACTACACTGTGCATTTCGTCTAATGCGGGTTTTTCAGTAAATTCTAAGTTTTTCAGTGCAACTCACTCATATACAATGTACTACACTGTGCATTTCGTCTAATGCGGGTTTTTCAGTAAATTCTAAGTTTTTCAGTGCAACTCACTCATATACTATGTACTACACTGTGCATTCGTCTAATGCGGATTTTTCAGTAAATTCCTAGTTTTTCAGTGCAACTCACTCATATACTATGTACTACACTGTGCATTTCGTCTAATGCGGGTTTTTCAGTAAATTCTAAGTTTTTCAGTGCAACTCACTCATATACTATGTACTACACTCTGCATTTCGTCTAATTCGGGTTTTTCAATAAATTCTAAGTTTTTCAGTGCAACTCACTCATATACAATGTACTACACTGTGCATTTCGTCTAATGCGGGTTTTTCAGTAAATTCTAAGTTTTTCAGTGCAACTCACTCATATACAATGTACTACACTGTGCATTTTGTCTAAAGCGGGTTTTTCAGTAAATTCTAAGTTTTCCAGTGCAACTCACTCATATACAATGTACTACACTGTGCATTTCGTCTAATGCGGGTTTTTCAGTAAATTCTAAGTTTTTCTGTGCAACTCACTCATATACAATGTACTACACTGTGCATTTCGTCTAATGCGGGTTTTTCAGTAAATTCTAAGTTTTTCAGTGCAACTCACTCATATACTATGTACTACACTGTGCATTTCGTCTAATGCGGGTTTTTCAGTAAATTCTAAGTTTTTCAGTGCAACTCACTCATATACTATATACTACACTGTGCATTTCGTCTAATGCGGTTTTTCAGTAAATTCTAAGTTTTTCAGTGCAACTCACTCATGTACAATGTACTACACTGTGCATTTCGTCTAATGAGGGTTTTTCAGTAAATTCTAAGTTTTTCAGTGCAACTCACTCATGTACAATGTACTACACTGTGCATTTCGTCTAATGAGGGTTTTTCAGTAAATTCTAAGTTTTTCAGTGCAACTCACTCATATACAATGTACTACACTGTGCATTTCGTCTAATTCGGGTTTTTCAGTAAATTCTAAGTTTTTCAGTGCAACTCACTCATATACCAATGTACTACACTGTGCATTTCGTCTAATGCGGGTTTTTCAGTAAATTCTAAGTTTTTCAGTGCAACTCACTCATATACAATGTACTACACTGTGCATTTCGTCTAATGCGGGTTTTTCAGTAAATTCTAAGTTTTTCAGTGCAACTCACTCATATACTATGTACTACACTGTGCATTTCGTCTAATGCGGGTTTTTCAGTAAATTCTAAGTTTTTCAGTGCAACTCACTCATATACAATGTACTACACTGTGCATTTCGTCTAATGCGGGTTTTTCAGTAAATTCTAAGTTTTTTCAGTGCAACTCACTCATATACAATGTACTACACTGTGCATTTCGTCTAATACGGGTTTTTCAGTAAATTCTAAGTTTTTCAGTGCAACTCACTCATATACAATGTACTATACTGTGCATTTCGTCTAATGCGGGTTTTTCAGTAAATTCTAAGTTTTTCAGTGCAACTCACTCATATATACACTGTGCATTTCGTCTAATGAGGGTTTTTTCAGTAAATTCTAAGTTTTTCAGTGCAACTCACTCATGTACAATGTACTACACTGTGCATTTCATCTAATTCGGGTTTTTCAGTAAATTCTAAGTTTTTCAGTGCAACTCACTCATATACAATGTACTACACTGTGCATTTCGTCTAATGCGGGTTTTTTCAGTAAATTCTAAGTTTTTCAGTGCAACTCACTCATATACAATGTACTACACTGTGCATTTCGTCTAATGCGGGTTTTTCAGTAAATTCTAAGTTTTTCAGTGCAACTCACTCATATACTATGTACTACACTGTGCATTTCGTCTAATGCGGGTTTTTCAGTAAATTCTAAGTTTTTCAGTGCAACTCACTCATATACAATGTACTACACTGTGCATTTCGTCTAATGCGGGTTTTTCAGTAAATTCTAAGTTTTTCAGTGCAACTCACTCATATACAATGTACTACACTGTGCATTTCGTCTAATACGGGTTTTTCAGTAATTCTAAGTTTTTCAGTGCAACTCACTCATATACAATGTACTACACTGTGCATTTCGTCTAATGCGGGTTTTTCAGTAAATTCTAAGTTTTTCCAGTGCAACTCACTCATATACTATGTACTACACTGTGCATTTCGTCTAATGCGGGTTTTTCAGTAAATTCCTAGTTTTTCAGTGCAACTCACTCATATACTATGTACTACACTGTGCATTTTGTCTAATGCGGGTTTTTCAGTAAATTCTAAGTTTTTTCAGTGCAACTCACTCATATACAATGTACTACACTGTGCATTTCGTCTAATGCGGGTTTTTCAGTAAATTCTAAGTTTTTTCAGTGCAACTCACTCATATACAGTGTACAACACTGTGCATTTCGTCTAATGCGGGTTTTTCAGTAAATTCTAAGTTTTTCAGTGCAACTCACTCATATACTGTGTACTACACTGTGCATTTCGTCTAATGCGGGTTTTTTCAGTAAAAATTCTAAGTTTTTCAGTGCAATTCACTCATATACAATGTACTACACTGTGCATTTCGTCTAATTTCGGAGTTTTTCAGTAAATTCCTAGTTTTTCAGTGCAACTCACTCATATACCTATGTACTACACTGTGCATTTCGTCTAATGCGGGTTTTTCAGTAAATTCTAAGTTTTTCAGTGAGACTCACTCATATACAATGTACTACACTGTGCATTTCGTCTAATTCGGGTTTTCAGTAAATTCTAAGTTTTTCAGTGCAACTCACTCATATACTATATACTACACTGTGCATTTCGTCTAATGCGGGTTTTTCAGTAAATTCTAAGTTTTTCAGTGCAACTCACTCAAGAACAATGTACTACACTGTGCATTTCGTCTAATGAGGGTTTTTCAGTAAATTCTAAGTTTTTCAGTGCAACTCACTCATGTACAATGTACTACACTGTGCATTTCATCTAATTCGGGTTTTTCAGTAAATTCTAAGTTTTTCAGTGCAACTCACTCATATACAATGTACTACACTGTGCATTTCGTCTAATGCGGGTTTTTCAGTAAATTCTAAGTTTTTCAGTGCAACTCACTCATATACAATGTACTACACTGTGCATTTCGTCTAATGCGGGTTTTTCAGTAAATTCTAAGTTTTTCAGTGCAACTCACTCATATACTATGTACTACACTGTGCATTTCGTCTAATGCGGGTTTTTCAGTAAATTCTAAGTTTTTCAGTGCAACTCACTCATATACAATGTACTACACTGTGCATTTCGTCTAATGCGGGTTTTTCAGTAAATTCTAAGTTTTTCAGTGCAACTCACTCATATACAATGTACTACACTGTGCATTTCGTCTAATACGGGTTTTTCAGTAAATTCTAAGTTTTTCAGTGCAACTCACTCATATACAATGTACTACACTGTGCATTTCGTCTAATGCGGGTTTTTCAGTAAATTCTAAGTTTTCAGTGCAACTCACTCATATACTATGTACTACACTGTGCATTTCGTCTAATGCGGGTTTTTCAGTAAATTCCTAGTTTTTCAGTGCAACTCACTCATATACTATGTACTACACTGTGCATTTTGTCTAATGCGGGTTTTTCAGTAAATTCTAAGTTTTTTCAGTGCAACTCACTCAATATACAATGTACTACACTGTGCATTTCGTCTAATGCGGGTTTTTCAGTAAATTCTAAGTTTTTCAGTGCAACTCACTCATATACAGTGTACAACACTGTGCATTTCGTCTAATGCGGGTTTTTCAGTAAATTCTAAGTTTTTCAGTGCAACTCACTCATATACTGTGTACTACACTGTGCATTTCGTCTAATGCGGGTTTTTCAGTAAATTCTAAGTTTTTCAGTGCAATTCACTCATATACAATGTACTACACTGTGCATTTCGTCTAATTCGGGTTTTTCAGTAAATTCCTAGTTTTTTCAGTGCAACTCACTCATATACTATGTACTACACTGTGCATTTCGTCTAATGCGGGTTTTTCAGTAAATTCTAAGTTTTTCAGTGGAGACTCACTCATATACAATGTACTACGCTGTGCATTTCGTCTAATTCGGGTTTTTTCAGTAAATTCTAAGTTTTTCAGTGCAACTCACTCATATACAATGTACTACACTGTGCATTCGTCTAATGCGGGTTTTTTCAGTAAATTCTAAGTTTTTCAGTGCAACTCACTCATATACAATGTACTACACTGTGCATTTCGTCTAATGCGGGTTTTTCAGTAAATTCTAAGTTTTTCAGTGCAACTCACTCATATACAATGTACTACACTGTGCATTTCGTCTAATGCGGGTTTTTCAGTAAATTCCTAGTTTTTCAGTGCAACTCACTCATATACTATGTACTACACTGTGCATTTCGTCTTTTGCGGGTTTTTCAGTAAATTCTAAGTTTTTCAGTGCAACTCACTCATATACTATATACTACACTGTGCATTTCGTGTAATGCGGGTTTTTCAGTAAATTCTAAGTTTTTCAGTGCAACTCACTCATATACAATGTACTACACTGTGCATTTTGTCTAATGTGGGTTTTTTCAGTAAATTCTAAGTTTTCAGTGCAACTCACTCATATACAATGTACTACACTGTGCATTTCATCTAATGCGGGTTTTTCAGTAAATTCTAAGTTTTTCAGTGCAACTCACTCATATACAATGTACTACACTGTGCATTTCGTCTAATGCGGGTTTTTCAGTAAATTCTAAGTTTTTCAGTGCAACTCACTCATATACAATGTACTACACTGTGCATTTCGTCTAATGCGGGTTTTTCAGTAAATTCTAAGTTTTTCAGTGCAACTCACTCATATACAATGTACTACACTGTGCATTTCGTCTAATGCGGGTTTTTCAGTAAATTCTAAGTTTTTCAGTGCAACTCACTCATATACAATGTACTACACTGTGCATTTCGTCTAATGCGGGTTTTTCAGTAAATTCTAAGTTTTTCAGTGCAACTCACTCATATACAATGTACTACACTGTGCATTTCGTCTAATGCTGGTTTTTCAGTAAATTCTAAGTTTTTCAGTGCAACTCACTCATATACAATGTACTACACTGTGCATTTCGTCTAATGCGGGTTTTTCAGTAAATTCTAAGTTTTTCAGTGCAACTCACTCATATACAATGTACTACACTGTGCATTTCGTCTAATGCGGGTTTTTCAGTAAATTCTAAGTTTTTCAGTGCAACTCACTCATATACTATGTACTACACTGTGCATTTCGTCTAATGCGGGTTTTTCAGTAAATTCTAGTTTTTCACTGCAACTCACTCATATACTATGTACTACACTGTGCATTTCGTCTAATGCGGGTTTTTTCAGTAAATTCTAAGTTTTTCAGTGCAACTCACTCATATACAATGTACTACACTGTGCATTTCGTCTAATGCGGTTTTTTTCAGTAAATTCTAAGTTTTTCAGTGCAACTCACTCATATACAATGTACTACACTGTGCATTTCGTCTAATGCTGGTTTTTCAGTAAATTCTAAGTTTTTCAGTGCAACTCACTCATATACAATGTACTACACTGTGCATTTCGTCTAATGCGGGTTTTTCAGTAAATTCTAAGTTTTTCAGTGCAACTCACTCATATACAATGTACTACACTGTGCATTTCGTCTAATGCGGGTTTTTCAGTAAATTCTAAGTTTTTCAGTGCAACTCACTCATATACTATGTACTACACTGTGCATTTCGTCTAATGCGGGTTTTTCAGTAAATTCCTAGTTTTTCAGTGCAACTCACTCATATACTATGTACTACACTGTGCATTTCGTCTAATGCGGGTTTTTCAGTAAATTCTAAGTTTTTCAGTGCAACCTCACTCATATACAATGTACTACACTGTGCATTTCGTCTATGCGGGTTTTTCAGTAAATTCTAAGTTTTTCAGTAAAACTCACTCATATACAATGTACTACACTGTGCATTTCGTCTAAAGCGGGTTTTTCAGTAAATTCTAAGTTTTTTCAGTGCAACTCACTCATATACAATGTACTACACTGTGCATTTCGTCTAATGCGGGTTTTTCAGTAAATTCTAAGTTTTTCAGTGCAACTCACTCATATACAATGTACTACACTGTGCATTTCGTCTAATGCAGGTTTTTCAGTAAATTCTAAGTTTTTCAGTGCAACTCACTCATATACTATGTACTACACTGTGCATTTCGTCTAATGCGGGTTTTTCAGTAAATTCTAAGTTTTTCAGTGCAACTCACCTCATATACTATATACTACACTGTGCATTTCGTCTAATGCGGGTTTTTCAGTAAATTCTAAGTTTTTCAGTGCAACTCACTCATGTAAAATGTACTACACTGTGCATTTCGTCTAATGCGGGTTTTTCAGTAAATTCTAAGTTTTTCAGTGCAACTCACTCATATACAATGTACTACACTGTGCATTTCGTCTAATTCGGGTTTTTCAGTAAATTCTAAGTTTTTCAGTGCAACTCACTCATATACAATGTACTACACTGTGCATTTCGTCTAATGCGGGTTTTTCAGTAAATTCTAAGTTTTTCAGTGCAACTCACTCATATACAATGTACTACACTGTGCATTTCGTCTAATGTGGGTTTTTCAGTAAATTCTAAGTTTTTCAGTGCAACTCACTCATATACAATATACTACACTGTGCATTTCGTCTAAAGCGGGTTTTTCAGTAAATTCTAAGTTTTTCAGTGCAACTCACTCATATACAATGTACTACACTGTGCATTTCGTCTAATGCGTGTTTTTCAGTAAATTCTAAGTTTTTCAGTGCAACTCACTCATATACAATGTACTACACTGTGCATTTCGTCTAATGGGGGTTTTTCAGTAAATTCCTAGTTTTTCACTGCAACTCACTCATATACTATGTACTACACTGTGCATTTCGTCTAATGCGGGTTTTTCAGTAAATTCTAAGTTTTTCAGTGCAACTCACTCATATACAATGTACTACACTGTGCATTTCGTCTAATGCGGGTTTTTCAGTAAATTCGAAGTTTTTCAGTGCAACTCACTCATATACAATGTACTACACTGTGCATTTCATCTAATGCGGGTTTTTCAGTAAATTCTAAGTTTTTCAGTGCAACTCACTCATATACAATGTACTACACTGTGCATTTCGTCTAATGCGGGTTTTTCAGTAAATTCTAAGTTTTTCATTGCAACTCACTCATATACAATGTACTACACTGTGCATTTCGTCTAATGCCGGTTTTTCAGTAAATTCTAAGTTTTTCAGTGCAACTCACTCATATACAATGTACTACACTGTGCATTTCGTCTAATGCTGGTTTTTCAGTAAATTCTAAGTTTTTCAGTGCAACTCACTCATATACAATGTACTACACTGTGCATTTCGTCTAATGCGGGTTTTTCAGTAAATTCTAAGTTTTTCAGTGCAACTCACTCATATACTATGTACTACACTGTGCATTTCGTCCAATGCGGGTTTTTCAGTAAATTCCTAGTTTTTCAGTGCAACTCACTCATATACTATGTACTACACTGTGCATTTCGTCTAATGCGGGTTTTTCAGTAAATTCTAAGTTTTTCAGTGCAACTCACTCATATACAATGTACTACACTGTGCATTTCGTCTAATGCGGGTTTTTTCAGTAAATTCTAAGTTTTTCAGTGCAACTCGCTCATATACAATGTACTGCACTGTGCATTTCGTCTAAAGCGGGTTTTTCAGTAAATTCTAAGTTTTTCAGTGCAACTCACTCATATACAATGTACTACACTGTGCATTTCGTCTAATGCGGGTTTTTCAGTAAATTCTAAGTTTTTCAGTGCAACTCACTCATATACAATGTACTACACTGTGCATTTCGTCTAATGCGGGTTTTTCAGTATATTCTAAGTTTTTCAGTGCAACTCACTCATATACAATGTACTACACTGTGCATTTCGTCTAATGCGGGTTTTTCAGTAAATTCTAAGTTTTTCAGTGCAACTCACTCATATACAATGTACTACACTGTGCATTTCGTCTAATGCGGGTTTTTCAGTAAATTCTAAGTTTTTCAGTACAACTCACTCATATACTATGTACTACACTGTGCATTTCGTCTAATGCGGGTTTTTCAGTAAATTCCTAGTTTTTCACTGCAACTCACTCATATACTATGTACTACACTGTGCATTTCGTCTAATGCGGGTTTTTCAGTAAATTCTAAGTTTTTCAGTGCAACTCACTCATATACAATGTACTACACTGTGCATTTCGTCTAATGCGGGTTTTCAGTAAATTCGAAGTTTTTCAGTGCAACTCACTCATATACAATGTACTACACTGTGCATTTCATCTAATGCGGGTTTTTCAGTAAATTCTAAGTTTTTCAGTGCAACTCACTCATATACAATGTACTACACTGTGCATTTCGTCTAATGCGGGTTTTTCAGTAAATTCTAAGTTTTTCAGTGCAACTCACTCTTATACAATGTACTACACTGTGCATTCCGTGTAATGCGGGTTTTTCAGTAAATTCTAAGTTTTTCATTGCAACTCACTCATATACAATGTACTACACAGTGCATTTCGTCTAATGCGGGTTTTTCAGTAAATTCTAAGTTTTTCAGTGCAACTCACTCATATACTATGTACTACACTGTGCATTTCGTCTAATACTGGTTTTTTCAGTAAATTCTAAGTTTTTCAGTGCAACTCACTCATATACAATGTACTACACTGTGCATTTCGTCTAATGCGGGTTTTTCAGTAAATTCTAAGTTTTTCAGTGCAACTCACTCATATACAATGTACTACACTGTGCATTTCGTCTAATGCGGGTTTTTCAGTAAATTCTAAGTTTTTCAGTGCAACTCACTCATATACTATGTACTACACTGTGCATTTCGTCTAATGCGGGTTTTTCAGTAAATTCCTAGTTTTTCAGTGCAACTCACTCATATACTATGTACTACACTGTGCATTTCGTCTAATGCGGGTTTTTCAGTAAATTCTAAGTTTTTCAGTGCAACTCACTCATATACAATGTACTACACTGTGCATTTCGTCTAATGCGGGTTTTTCAGTAAATTCTAAGTTTTTCAGTGCAACTCACTCATATACAATGTACTACACTGTGCATTTCGTCTAATGCGGGTTTTTCAGTAAATTCTAAGTTTTTCAGTGCAACTCACTCATATACAATGTACTACACTGTGCATTTCGTCTAATGCGGGTTTTTCAGTAAATTCTAAGTTTTTCAGTGCAACTCACTCATATACAATGTACTACACTGTGCATTTCGTCTAATGCGGGTTTTTCAGTAAATTCTAAGTTTTTCAGTGCAACTCACTCATATACAATGTACTACACTGTGCATTTCGTCTAATGCGGGTTTTTCAGTAAATTCTAAGTTTTTCAGTGCAACTCACTCATATACAATGTACTACACTGTGCATTTCGTCTAATGCGGGTTTTTCAGTAAATTCTAAGTTTTTCAGTGCAACTCACTCATATACAATGTACTACACTGTGCATTTCGTCTAATGCGGGTTTTTCAGTAAATTCCTAGTTTTTCAGTGCAACTCACTCATATACTATGTACTACACTGTGCATTTCGTCTAATGCGGGTTTTTCAGTAAATTCCTAGTTTTTCACTGCAACTCACTCATATACTATGTACTACACTGTGCATTTCGTCTAATGCGGGTTTTTCAGTAAATTCTAAGTTTTTCAGTGCAACTCACTCATATACAATGTACTACACTGTGCATTTCGTCTAATGCGGGTTTTTCAGTAAATTCGAAGTTTTTTAGTGCAACTCACTCATATACAATGTACTACACTGTGCATTTCATCTAATGCGGGTTTTTCAGTAAATTCTAAGTTTTTCAGTGCAACTCACTCATATACAATGTACTACACTGTGCATTTCGTCTAATGCGGGTTTTTCAGTTAATTCTAAGTTTTTCATTGCAACTCACTCATATACAATGTACTACACTGTGCATTTCGTCTAATGCGGGTTTTTCAGTAAATTCTAAGTTTTTCAGTGCAACTCACTCATATACAATGTACTACACTGTGCATTTCGTCTAATGCGGGTTTTTCAGTAAATTCGAAGTTTTTTAGTGCAACTCACTCATATACAATGTACTACACTGTGCATTTCATCTAATGCGGGTTTTTCAGTAAATTCTAAGTTTTTCAGTGCAACTCACTCATATACTATGTACTACACTGTGCATTTCGTCCAATGCGGGTTTTTCAGTAAATTCCTAGTTTTTCAGTGCAACTCACTCATATACTATGTACTACACTGTGCATTTCGTCTAATGCGGGTTTTTCAGTAAATTCTAAGTTTTTCAGTGCAACTCACTCATATACAATGTACTACACTGTGCATTTCGTCTAATGCGGGTTTTTCAGTAAATTCTAAGTTTTTCAGTGCAACTCACTCATATACAATGTACTGCACTGTGCATTTCGTCTAAAGCGGGTTTTTCAGTAAATTCTAAGTTTTTCAGTGCAACTCACTCATATACAATGTACTACACTGTGCATTTCGTCTAATGCGGGTTTTTCAGTAAATTCTAAGTTTTTCAGTGCAACTCACTCATATACAATGTACTACACTGTGCATTTCGTCTAATGCGGGTTTTTCAGTAAATTCGAAGTTTTTCAGTGCAACTCACTCATATACAATGTACTACACTGTGCATTTCATCTAATGCGGGTTTTTCAGTAAATTCTAAGTTTTTCAGTGCAACTCACTCATATACAATGTACTACACTGTGCATTTCGTCTAATGCGGGTTTTTCAGTAAATTCTAAGTTTTTCAGTGCAACTCACTCTTATACAATGTACTACACTGTGCATTCCGTGTAATGCGGGTTTTTCAGTAAATTCTAAGTTTTTCATTGCAACTCACTCATATACAATGTACTACACAGTGCATTTCGTCTAATGCGGGTTTTTCAGTAAATTCTAAGTTTTTCAGTGCAACTCACTCATATACTATGTACTACACTGTGCATTTCGTCTAATACTGGTTTTTTCAGTAAATTCTAAGTTTTTCAGTGCAACTCACTCATATACAATGTACTACACTGTGCATTTCGTCTAATGCGGGTTTTTCAGTAAATTCTAAGTTTTTCAGTGCAACTCACTCATATACAATGTACTACACTGTGCATTTCGTCTAATGCGGGTTTTTCAGTAAATTCTAAGTTTTTCAGTGCAACTCACTCATATACTATGTACTACACTGTGCATTTCGTCTAATGCGGGTTTTTCAGTAAATTCCTAGTTTTTCAGTGCAACTCACTCATATACTATGTACTACACTGTGCATTTCGTCTAATGCGGGTTTTTCAGTAAATTCTAAGTTTTTCAGTGCAACTCACTCATATACAATGTACTACACTGTGCATTTCGTCTAATGCGGGTTTTTCAGTAAATTCTAAGTTTTTCAGTGCAACTCACTCATATACAATGTACTACACTGTGCATTTCGTCTAATGCGGGTTTTTCAGTAAATTCTAAGTTTTTCAGTGCAACTCACTCATATACAATGTACTACACTGTGCATTTCGTCTAATGCGGGTTTTTCAGTAAATTCTAAGTTTTTCAGTGCAACTCACTCATATACAATGTACTACACTGTGCATTTCGTCTAATGCGGGTTTTTCAGTAAATTCTAAGTTTTTCAGTGCAACTCACTCATATACAATGTACTACACTGTGCATTTCGTCTAATGCGGGTTTTTCAGTAAATTCTAAGTTTTTCAGTGCAACTCACTCATATACAATGTACTACACTGTGCATTTCGTCTAATGCGGGTTTTTCAGTAAATTCTAAGTTTTTCAGTGCAACTCACTCATATACAATGTACTACACTGTGCATTTCGTCTAATGCGGGTTTTTCAGTAAATTCCTAGTTTTTCAGTGCAACTCACTCATATACTATGTACTACACTGTGCATTTCGTCTAATGCGGGTTTTTCAGTAAATTCCTAGTTTTTCACTGCAACTCACTCATATACTATGTACTACACTGTGCATTTCGTCTAATGCGGGTTTTTCAGTAAATTCTAAGTTTTTCAGTGCAACTCACTCATATACAATGTACTACACTGTGCATTTCGTCTAATGCGGGTTTTTCAGTAAATTCGAAGTTTTTTAGTGCAACTCACTCATATACAATGTACTACACTGTGCATTTCATCTAATGCGGGTTTTTCAGTAAATTCTAAGTTTTTCAGTGCAACTCACTCATATACAATGTACTACACTGTGCATTTCGTCTAATGCGGGTTTTTCAGTTAATTCTAAGTTTTTCATTGCAACTCACTCATATACAATGTACTACACTGTGCATTTCGTCTAATGCGGGTTTTTCAGTAAATTCTAAGTTTTTCAGTGCAACTCACTCATATACAATGTACTACACTGTGCATTTCGTCTAATGCGGGTTTTTCAGTAAATTCGAAGTTTTTTAGTGCAACTCACTCATATACAATGTACTACACTGTGCATTTCATCTAATGCGGGTTTTTCAGTAAATTCTAAGTTTTTCAGTGCAACTCACTCATATACTATGTACTACACTGTGCATTTCGTCCAATGCGGGTTTTTCAGTAAATTCCTAGTTTTTCAGTGCAACTCACTCATATACTATGTACTACACTGTGCATTTCGTCTAATGCGGGGTTTTTCAGTAAATTCTAAGTTTTTCAGTGCAACTCACTCATATACAATGTACTACACTGTGCATTTCGTCTAATGCGGGTTTTTCAGTAAATTCTAAGTTTTTCAGTGCAACTCACTCATATACAATGTACTGCACTGTGCATTTCGTCTAAAGCGGGTTTTTCAGTAAATTCTAAGTTTTTCAGTGCAACTCACTCATATACAATGTACTACACTGTGCATTTCGTCTAATGCGGGTTTTTCAGTAAATTCTAAGTTTTTCAGTGCAACTCACTCATATACAATGTACTACACTGTGCATTTCGTCTAATGCGGGTTTTTCAGTAAATTCTAAGTTTTTCAGTGCAACTCACTCATATACAATGTACTACACTGTGCATTTCGTCTAATGCGGGTTTTTCAGTAAATTCTAAGTTTTTCAGTGCAACTCACTCATATACTATGTACTACACTGTGCATTTCGTCTAATGCGGGTTTTTCAGTAAATTCTAAGTTTTTCAGTGCAACTCACTCATATACTATATACTACACTGTGCATTTCGTCTAATGCGGGTTTTTCAGTAAATTCTAAGTTTTTCAGTGCAACTCACTCATATCTATATACTACACTGTGCATTTCCTCTAATGCGGGTTTTTCAGTAAATTCTAAGTTTTTCAGTGCAACTCACTCATGTACAATGTACTACACTGTGCATTTCGTCTAATGAGGGTTTTTCAGTTAATTCTAAGTTTTTCAGTGCAACTCACTCATGTAAAATGTACTACACTGTGCATTTCGTCTAATGCGGGTTTTTCAGTAAATTCTAAGTTTTTCAGTGCAACTCACTCATATACAATGTACTACACTGTGCATTTCGTCTAATTCGGGTTTTTCAGTAAATTCTAAGTTTTTCAGTGCAACTCACTCATATACAATGTACTACACTGTGCATTTCGTCTAATGCGGGTTTTTCAGTAAATTCTAAGTTTTTCAGTGCAACTCACTCATATACAATGTACTACACTGTGCATTTCGTCTAATGCGGGGTTTTTCAGTATATTCTAAGTTTTTCAGTGCAACTCACTCATATACAATGTACTACACTGTGCATTTCGTCTAATGCGGGTTTTTCAGTAAATTCTAAGTTTTTCAGTGCAACTCACTCATATACAATGTACTACACTGTGCATTTCGTCTAATGCGGGTTTTTCAGTAAATTCTAAGTTTTTCAGTGCAACTCACTCATATACTATGTACTACACTGTGCATTTCGTCTAATGCGGGTTTTAAAGTAAATTCCTAGTTTTTCACTGCAACTCACTCATATACTATGTACTACACTGTGCATTTCGTCTAATGCGGGTTTTTCAGTAAATTCTAAGTTTTTCAGTGCAACTCACTCATATACAATGTACTACACTGTGCATTTCGTCTAATGCGGGTTTTTCAGTAAATTCTAAGTTTTTCATTGCAACTCACTCATATACAATGTACTACACTGTGCATTTCGTCTAATGCCGGTTTTTCAGTAAATTCTAAGTTTTTCAGTGAGACTCACTCATATACAATGTACTACGCTGTGCATTTCGTCTAATTCGGGTTTTTCAGTAAATTCTACGTTTTTCAGTGCAACTCACTCATATACAATGTACTACACTGTGCATTTCGTCTAATGCGGGTTTTTCAGTAAATTCTAAGTTTTTCAGTGCAACTCACTCATATACAATGTACTACACTGTGCATTTCGTCTAATGCGGGTTTTTCAGTAAATTCTAAGTTTTTCAGTGCAACTCACTCATATACTATGTACTACACTGTGCATTTCGTCCAATGCGGGTTTTTCAGTAAATTCCTAGTTTTTCAGTGCAACTCACTCATATACTATGTACTACACTGTGCATTTCGTCTAATGCGGGTTTTTCAGTAAATTCTAAGTTTTTCAGTGCAACTCACTCATATACAATGTACTACACTGTGCATTTCGTCTAATGCGGGTTTTTCAGTAAATTCTAAGTTTTTCAGTGCAACTCACTCATATACAATGTACTGCACTGTGCATTTCGTCTAAAGCGGGTTTTTCAGTAAATTCTAAGTTTTTCAGTGCAACTCACTCATATACAATGTACTACACTGTGCATTTCGTCTAATGCGGGTTTTTCAGTAAATTCTAAGTTTTTCAGTGCAACTCACTCATATACAATGTACTACACTGTGCATTTCGTCTAATGCGGGTTTTTCAGTATATTCTAAGTTTTTCTGTGCAACTCACTCATATACAATGTACTACACTGTGCATTTCGTCTAATGCGGGTTTTTCAGTAAATTCTAAGTTTTTCAGTGCAACTCACTCATATACAATGTACTACACTGTGCATTTCGTCTAATGCGGGTTTTTCAGTAAATTCTAAGTTTTTCAGTACAACTCACTCATATACTATGTACTACACTGTGCATTTCGTCTAATGCGGGTTTTAAAGTAAATTCCTAGTTTTTCACTGCAACTCACTCATATACTATGTACTACACTGTGCATTTCGTCTAATGCGGGTTTTTCAGTAAATTCTAAGTTTTTCAGTGCAACTCACTCATATACAATGTACTACACTGTGCATTTCGTCTAATGCGGGTTTTTCAGTAAATTCGAAGTTTTTCAGTGCAACTCACTCATATACAATGTACTACACTGTGCATTTCATCTAATGCGGGTTTTTCAGTAAATTCTAAGTTTTTCAGTGCAACTCACTCATATACAATGTACTACACTGTGCATTTCGTCTAATGCGGGTTTTTCAGTAAATTCTAAGTTTTCAGTGCAACTCACTCTTATACAATGTACTACACTGTGCATTCCGTGTAATGCGGGTTTTTCAGTAAATTCTAAGTTTTTCATTGCAACTCACTCATATACAATGTACTACACAGTGCATTTCGTCTAATGCGGGTTTTTCAGTAAATTCTAAGTTTTTCAGTGCAACTCACTCATATACAATGTACTACACTGTGCATTTCGTCTAATGCTGGTTTTTCAGTAAATTCTAAGTTTTTCAGTGCAACTCACTCATATACAATGTACTACACTGTGCATTTCGTCTAATGCGGGTTTTCAGTAAATTCTAAGTTTTTCAGTGCAACTCACTCATATACAATGTACTACACTGTGCATTTCGTCTAATGCGGGTTTTTCAGTAAATTCTAAGTTTTTCAGTGCAACTCACTCATATACTATGTACTACACTGTGCATTTCGTCTAATGCGGGTTTTTCAGTAAATTCCTAGTTTTTCAGTGCAACTCACTCATATACTATGTACTACACTGTGCATTTCGTCTAATGCGGGTTTTTCAGTAAATTCTAAGTTTTTCAGTGCAACTCACTCATATACAATGTACTACACTGTGCATTTCGTCTAATGCGGGTTTTTCAGTAAATTCTAAGTTTTTCAGTGCAACTCACTCATATACAATGTACTACACTGTGCATTTCGTCTAATGCGGGTTTTTCAGTAAATTCTAAGTTTTTCAGTGCAACTCACTCATATACAATGTACTACACTGTGCATTTCGTCTAATGCGGGTTTTTCAGTAAATTCTAAGTTTTTCAGTGCAACTCACTCATATACAATGTACTACACTGTGCATTTCGTCTAATGCGGGTTTTTCAGTAAATTCTAAGTTTTTCAGTGCAACTCACTCATATACAATGTACTACACTGTGCATTTCGTCTAATGCGGGTTTTTCAGTAAATTCTAAGTTTTTCAGTGCAACTCACTCATATACAATGTACTACACTGTGCATTTCGTCTAATGCGGGTTTTTCAGTAAATTCTAAGTTTTTCAGTGCAACTCACTCATATACAATGTACTACACTGTGCATTTCGTCTAATGCGGGTTTTTCAGTAAATTCCTAGTTTTTCAGTGCAACTCACTCATATACTATGTACTACACTGTGCATTTCGTCTAATGCGGGTTTTTCAGTAAATTCCTAGTTTTTCACTGCAACTCACTCATATACTATGTACTACACTGTGCATTTCGTCTAATGCGGGTTTTTCAGTAAATTCTAAGTTTTTCAGTGCAACTCACTCATATACAATGTACTACACTGTGCATTTCGTCTAATGCGGGTTTTTCAGTAAATTCGAAGTTTTTTAGTGCAACTCACTCATATACAATGTACTACACTGTGCATTTCATCTAATGCGGGTTTTTCAGTAAATTCTAAGTTTTTCAGTGCAACTCACTCATATACAATGTACTACACTGTGCATTTCGTCTAATGCGGGTTTTTCAGTTAATTCTAAGTTTTTCATTGCAACTCACTCATATACAATGTACTACACTGTGCATTTCGTCTAATGCGGGTTTTTCAGTAAATTCTAAGTTTTTCAGTGCAACTCACTCATATACAATGTACTACACTGTGCATTTCGTCTAATGCGGGTTTTTCAGTAAATTCGAAGTTTTTTAGTGCAACTCACTCATATACAATGTACTACACTGTGCATTTCATCTAATGCGGGTTTTTCAGTAAATTCTAAGTTTTTCAGTGCAACTCACTCATATACTATGTACTACACTGTGCATTTCGTCCAATGCGGGTTTTTCAGTAAATTCCTAGTTTTTCAGTGCAACTCACTCATATACTATGTACTACACTGTGCATTTCGTCTAATGCGGGTTTTTCAGTAAATTCTAAGTTTTTCAGTGCAACTCACTCATATACAATGTACTACACTGTGCATTTCGTCTAATGCGGGTTTTTCAGTAAATTCTAAGTTTTTCAGTGCAACTCACTCATATACAATGTACTGCACTGTGCATTTCGTCTAAAGCGGGTTTTTCAGTAAATTCTAAGTTTTTCAGTGCAACTCACTCATATACAATGTACTACACTGTGCATTTCGTCTAATGCGGGTTTTTCAGTAAATTCTAAGTTTTTCAGTGCAACTCACTCATATACAATGTACTACACTGTGCATTTCGTCTAATGCGGGTTTTTCAGTAAATTCTAAGTTTTTCAGTGCAACTCACTCATATACAATGTACTACACTGTGCATTTCGTCTAATGCGGGTTTTTCAGTAAATTCTAAGTTTTTCAGTGCAACTCACTCATATACAATGTACTACACTGTGCATTTCGTCTAATGCGGGTTTTTCAGTAAATTCCTAGTTTTTCAGTGCAACTCACTCATATACTATGTACTACACTGTGCATTTCGTCTAATGCGGGTTTTTCAGTAAATTCCTAGTTTTTCACTGCAACTCACTCATATACTATGTACTACACTGTGCATTTCGTCTAATGCGGGTTTTTCAGTAAATTCTAAGTTTTTCAGTGCAACTCACTCATATACAATGTACTACACTGTGCATTTCGTCTAATGCGGGTTTTTCAGTAAATTCGAAGTTTTTTAGTGCAACTCACTCATATACAATGTACTACACTGTGCATTTCATCTAATGCGGGTTTTTCAGTAAATTCTAAGTTTTTCAGTGCAACTCACTCATATACAATGTACTACACTGTGCATTTCGTCTAATGCGGGTTTTTCAGTTAATTCTAAGTTTTTCATTGCAACTCACTCATATACAATGTACTACACTGTGCATTTCGTCTAATGCGGGTTTTTCAGTAAATTCTAAGTTTTTCAGTGCAACTCACTCATATACAATGTACTACACTGTGCATTTCGTCTAATGCGGGTTTTTCAGTAAATTCGAAGTTTTTTAGTGCAACTCACTCATATACAATGTACTACACTGTGCATTTCATCTAATGCGGGTTTTTCAGTAAATTCTAAGTTTTTCAGTGCAACTCACTCATATACTATGTACTACACTGTGCATTTCGTCCAATGCGGGTTTTTCAGTAAATTCCTAGTTTTTCAGTGCAACTCACTCATATACTATGTACTACACTGTGCATTTCGTCTAATGCGGGTTTTTCAGTAAATTCTAAGTTTTTCAGTGCAACTCACTCATATACAATGTACTACACTGTGCATTTCGTCTAATGCGGGTTTTTCAGTAAATTCTAAGTTTTTCAGTGCAACTCACTCATATACAATGTACTGCACTGTGCATTTCGTCTAAAGCGGGTTTTTCAGTAAATTCTAAGTTTTTCAGTGCAACTCACTCATATACAATGTACTACACTGTGCATTTCGTCTAATGCGGGTTTTTCAGTAAATTCTAAGTTTTTCAGTGCAACTCACTCATATACAATGTACTACACTGTGCATTTCGTCTAATGCGGGTTTTTCAGTAAATTCTAAGTTTTTCAGTGCAACTCACTCATATACAATGTACTACACTGTGCATTTCGTCTAATGCGGGTTTTTCAGTAAATTCTAAGTTTTTCAGTGCAACTCACTCATATACTATGTACTACACTGTGCATTTCGTCTAATGCGGGTTTTTCAGTAAATTCTAAGTTTTTCAGTGCAACTCACTCATATACTATATACTACACTGTGCATTTCGTCTAATGCGGGTTTTTCAGTAAATTCTAAGTTTTTCAGTGCAACTCACTCATATACTATATACTACACTGTGCATTTCGTCTAATGCGGGTTTTTCAGTAAATTCTAAGTTTTTCAGTGCAACTCACTCATGTACAATGTACTACACTGTGCATTTCGTCTAATGAGGGTTTTTCAGTTAATTCTAAGTTTTTCAGTGCAACTCACTCATGTAAAATGTACTACACTGTGCATTTCGTCTAATGCGGGGTTTTTCAGTAAATTCTAAGTTTTTCAGTGCAACTCACTCATATACAATGTACTACACTGTGCATTTCGTCTAATTCGGGTTTTTCAGTAAATTCTAAGTTTTTCAGTGCAACTCACTCATATACAATGTACTACACTGTGCATTTCGTCTAATGCGGGTTTTTTCAGTAAATTCTAAGTTTTTCAGTGCAACTCACTCATATACAATGTACTACACTGTGCATTTCGTCTAATGCGGGTTTTTCAGTATATTCTAAGTTTTTCAGTGCAACTCACTCATATACAATGTACTACACTGTGCATTTCGTCTAATGCGGGTTTTTCAGTAAATTCTAAGTTTTTCAGTGCAACTCACTCATATACAATGTACTACACTGTGCATTTCGTTTAATGCGGGTTTTTCAATAAATTCTAAGTTTTTCAGTGCAACTCACTCATATACTATGTACTACACTGTGCATTTCGTCTAATGCGGGTTTTAAAGTAAATTCCTAGTTTTTCACTGCAACTCACTCATATACTATGTACTACACTGTGCATTTCGTCTAATGCGGGTTTTTCAGTAAATTCTAAGTTTTTCAGTGCAACTCACTCATATACAATGTACTACACTGTGCATTTCGTCTAATGCGGGTTTTTCAGTAAATTCGAAGTTTTTCAGTGCAACTCACTCATATACAATGTACTACACTGTGCATTTCATCTAATGCGGGTTTTTCAGTAAATTCTAAGTTTTTCAGTGCAACTCACTCATATACAATGTACTACACTGTGCATTTCGTCTAATGCGGGTTTTTCAGTAAATTCTAAGTTTTTCAGTGCAACTCACTCATATACTATGTACTACACTGTGCATTTCGTCTAATGCGGGTTTTTTCAGTAAATTCTAAGTTTTTCAGTGCAACTCACTCATATACTATATACTACACTGTGCATTTCGTCTAATGCGGGTTTTTCAGTAAATTCTAAGTTTTTCAGTGCAACTCACTCATATACTATATACTACACTGTGCATTTCGTCTAATGCGGGTTTTTCAGTAAATTCTAAGTTTTTCAGTGCAACTCACTCATGTACAATGTACTACACTGTGCATTTCGTCTAATGAGGGTTTTTTCAGTTAATTCTAAGTTTTTCAGTGCAACTCACTCATGTAAAATGTACTACACTGTGCATTTCGTCTAATGCGGGTTTTTCAGTAAATTCTAAGTTTTTCAGTGCAACTCACTCATATACAATGTACTACACTGTGCATTTCGTCTAATTCGGGTTTTTCAGTAAATTCTAAGTTTTTCAGTGCAACTCACTCATATACAATGTACTACACTGTGCATTTCGTCTAATGCGGGTTTTTCAGTAAATTCTAAGTTTTTCAGTGCAACTCACTCATATACAATGTACTACACTGTGCATTTCGTCTAATGCGGGTTTTTCAGTATATTCTAAGTTTTTCAGTGCAACTCACTCATATACAATGTACTACACTGTGCATTTCGTCTAATGCGGGTTTTTCAGTAAATTCTAAGTTTTTCAGTGCAACTCACTCATATACAATGTACTACACTGTGCATTTCGTCTAATGCGGGTTTTTCAATAAATTCTAAGTTTTTCAGTGCAACTCACTCATATACTATGTACTACACTGTGCATTTCGTCTAATGCGGGTTTTAAAGTAAATTCCTAGTTTTTCACTGCAACTCACTCATATACTATGTACTACACTGTGCATTTCGTCTAATGCGGGTTTTTCAGTAAATTCTAAGTTTTTCAGTGCAACTCACTCATATACAATGTACTACACTGTGCATTTCGTCTAATGCGGGTTTTTCAGTAAATTCGAAGTTTTTCAGTGCAACTCACTCATATACAATGTACTACACTGTGCATTTCATCTAATGCGGGTTTTTCAGTAAATTCTAAGTTTTTCAGTGCAACTCACTCATATACAATGTACTACACTGTGCATTTCGTCTAATGCGGGTTTTTCAGTAAATTCTAAGTTTTTCAGTGCAACTCACTCTTATACAATGTACTACACTGTGCATTCCGTGTAATGCGGGTTTTTCAGTAAATTCTAAGTTTTTCATTGCAACTCACTCATATACAATGTACTACACAGTGCATTTCGTCTAATGCGGGTTTTTCAGTAAATTCTAAGTTTTTCAGTGCAACTCACTCATATAAAATGTACTACACTGTGCATTTCGTCTAATGCTGGTTTTTCAGTAAATTCTAAGTTTTTCAGTGCAACTCACTCATATACAATGTACTACACTGTGCATTTCGTCTAATGCGGGTTTTTCAGTAAATTCTAAGTTTTTCAGTGCAACTCACTCATATACAATGTACTACACTGTGCATTTCGTCTAATGCGGGTTTTTTCAGTAAATTCTAAGTTTTTCAGTGGCAACTCACTCATATACTATGTACTACACTGTGCATTTCGTCTAATGCGGGTTTTTCAGTAAATTCCTAGTTTTTCAGTGCAACTCACTCATATACTATGTACTACACTGTGCATTTCGTCTAATGCGGGTTTTTCAGTAAATTCTAAGTTTTTCAGTGCAACTCACTCATATACAATGTACTACACTGTGCATTTCGTCTAATGCGGGTTTTTCAGTAAATTCTAAGTTTTTCAGTGCAACTCACTCATATACAATGTACTACACTGTGCATTTCGTCTAATGCGGGTTTTTCAGTAAATTCTAAGTTTTTCAGTGCAACTCACTCATATACAATGTACTACACTGTGCATTTCGTCTAATGCGGGTTTTTCAGTAAATTCTAAGTTTTTCAGTGCAACTCACTCATATACAATGTACTACACTGTGCATTTCGTCTAATGCGGGTTTTTCAGTAAATTCTAAGTTTTTCAGTGCAACTCACTCATATACAATGTACTACACTGTGCATTTCGTCTAATGCGGGTTTTTCAGTAAATTCTAAGTTTATCAGTGCAACTCACTCATATACTATGTACTACACTGTGCATTTCGTCTAATGCGGGTTTTTCAGTAAATTCTAAGTTTTTCAGTGCAACTCACTCATATACAATGTACTACACTGTGCATTTCGTCTAATGCGGGTTTTTCAGTAAATTCTAAGTTTTTCAGTGCAACTCACTCATATACTATGTACTACACTGTGCATTTCGTCTAATGCGGGTTTTTCAGTAAATTCCTAGTTTTTCACTGCAACTCACTCATATACTATGTACTACACTGTGCATTTCGTCTAATGCGGGTTTTTCAGTAAATTCTAAGTTTTTCAGTGCAACTCACTCATATACAATGTACTACACTGTGCATTTCGTCTAATGCGGGTTTTTCAGTAAATTCGAAGTTTTTTAGTGCAACTCACTCATATACAATGTACTACACTGTGCATTTCATCTAATGCGGGTTTTTCAGTAAATTCTAAGTTTTTCAGTGCAACTCACTCATATACAATGTACTACACTGTGCATTTCGTCTAATGCGGGTTTTTTCAGTAAATTCTAAGTTTTTCAGTGCAACTCACTCATATACAATGTACTACACTGTGCATTTCGTCTAATGCGGGTTTTTCAGTAAATTCGAAGTTTTTTAGTGCAACTCACTCATATACAATGTACTACACTGTGCATTTCATCTAATGCGGGTTTTTCAGTAAATTCTAAGTTTTTCAGTGCAACTCACTCATATACAATGTACTACACTGTGCATTTCGTCTAATGCGGGTTTTTCAGTTAATTCTAAGTTTTTCATTGCAACTCACTCATATACAATGTACTACACTGTGCATTTCGTCTAATGCGGGTTTTTCAGTTATTTCTAAGTTTTTCATTGCAACTCACTCATATACAATGTACTACACTGTGCATTTCGTCTAATGCGGGTTTTTCAGTAAATTCTAAGTTTTTCAGTGCAACTCACTCATATACTATGTACTACACTGTGCATTTCGTCTAATGCGGGTTTTTCAGTAAATTCTAAGTTTCTCAGTGCAACTCACTCATATACAATGTACTACACTGTGCATTTCGTCTAATGCGGGTTTTTTCAGTAAATTCTAAGTTTTTCAGTGCAACTCACTCATATACAATGTACTACACTGTGCATTTCATCTAAAGCGGGTTTTTCAGTAAATTCTAAGTTTTTCAGTGCAACTCACTCATATACAATGTACTACACTGTGCATTTCGTCTAATGCGGGTTTTTCAGTAAATTCTAAGTTTGTCAGTGCAACTCACTCATATACAATGTACTACACTGTGCATTTCGTCTAAAGCGGGTTTTTCAGTAAATTCTAAGTTTTTTCAGTGCAACTCACTCATATACAATGTACTACACTGTGCATTTCGTCTAATGCGGGTTTTTCAGTAAATTCTAAGTTTTTCAGTGCAACTCACTCATATACAATGTACTACACTGTGCATTTCGTCTAATGCGGGTTTTTCAGTAAATTCTAAGTTTATCAGTGCAACTCACTCATATACTATGTACTACACTGTGCATTTCGTCTAATGCGGGTTTTTCAGTAAATTCTAAGTTTTTCAGTGCAGCTCACTCATATACTATATACTACACTGTGCATTTCGTCTAATGCGGGTTTTTCAGTAAATTCTAATTTTTTCAGTGCAACTCACTCATGTACAATGTACTACACTGTGCATTTCGTCTAATGAGGGTTTTTCAGTAAATTCTAAGTTTTTCAGTGCAACTCACTCATGTACAATGTACTACACTGTGCATTTCGTCTAATGCGGGTTTTTCAGTAAATTCTAAGTTTTTCAGTGCAACTCACTCATATACAATGTACTACACTGTGCATTTCGTCTAATTCGGGTTTTTCAGTAAATTCTAAGTTTTTCAGTGCAACTCACTCATATACAATGTACTACACTGTGCATTTCGTCTAATGCGGGTTTTTCAGTAAATTCTAAGTTTTTCAGTGCAACTCACTCATATACAATGTACTACACTGTGCATTTCGTCTAATGCGGGTTTTTCAGTAAATTCTAAGTTTTTCAGTGCAACTCACTCATATACTATGTACTACACTGTGCATTTCGTCTAATGCGGGTTTTTCAGTAAATTCTAAGTTTTTCAGTGCAACTCACTCATATACTATATACTACACTGTGCATTTCGTCTAATGCGGGTTTTTCAGTAAATTCTAAGTTTTTCAGTGCAACTCACTCATATACTATATACTACACTGTGCATTTCGTCTAATGCGGGTTTTTCAGTAAATTCTAAGTTTTTCAGTGCAACTCACTCATGTACAATGTACTACACTGTGCATTTCGTCTAATGAGGGTTTTTCAGTTAATTCTAAGTTTTTCAGTGCAACTCACTCATGTAAAATGTACTACACTGTGCATTTCGTCTAATGCGGGTTTTTCAGTAAATTCTAAGTTTTTCAGTGCAACTCACTCATATACAATGTACTACACTGTGCATTTCGTCTAATTCGGGTTTTTCAGTAAATTCTAAGTTTTTCAGTGCAACTCACTCATATACAATGTACTACACTGTGCATTTCGTCTAATGCGGGTTTTTCAGTAAATTCTAAGTTTTTCAGTGCAACTCACTCATATACAATGTACTACACTGTGCATTTCGTCTAATGCGGGTTTTTCAGTATATTCTAAGTTTTTCAGTGCAACTCACTCATATACAATGTACTACACTGTGCATTTCGTCTAATGCGGGTTTTTCAGTAAATTCTAAGTTTTTCAGTGCAACTCACTCATATACAATGTACTACACTGTGCATTTCGTTTTAATGCGGGTTTTTCAATAAATTCTAAGTTTTTCAGTGCAACTCACTCATATACTATGTACTACACTGTGCATTTCGTCTAATGCGGGTTTTAAAGTAAATTCCTAGTTTTTCACTGCAACTCACTCATATACTATGTACTACACTGTGCATTTCGTCTAATGCGGGTTTTTCAGTAAATTCTAAGTTTTTCAGTGCAACTCACTCATATACAATGTACTACACTGTGCATTTCGTCTAATGCGGGTTTTTCAGTAAATTCGAAGTTTTTCAGTGCAACTCACTCATATACAATGTACTACACTGTGCATTTCATCTAATGCGGGTTTTTCAGTAAATTCTAAGTTTTTCAGTGCAACTCACTCATATACAATGTACTACACTGTGCATTTCGTCTAATGCGGGTTTTTCAGTAAATTCTAAGTTTTTCAGTGCAACTCACTCATATACTATGTACTACACTGTGCATTTCGTCTAATGCGGGTTTTTCAGTAAATTCTAAGTTTTTCAGTGCAACTCACTCATATACTATATACTACACTGTGCATTTCGTCTAATGCGGGTTTTTCAGTAAATTCTAAGTTTTTCAGTGCAACTCACTCATATACTATATACTACACTGTGCATTTCGTCTAATGCGGGTTTTTCAGTAAATTCTAAGTTTTTCAGTGCAACTCACTCATGTACAATGTACTACACTGTGCATTTCGTCTAATGAGGGTTTTTCAGTTAATTCTAAGTTTTTCAGTGCAACTCACTCATGTAAAATGTACTACACTGTGCATTTCGTCTAATGCGGGTTTTTCAGTAAATTCTAAGTTTTTCAGTGCAACTCACTCATATACAATGTACTACACTGTGCATTTCGTCTAATTCGGGTTTTTCAGTAAATTCTAAGTTTTTCAGTGCAACTCACTCATATACAATGTACTACACTGTGCATTTCGTCTAATGCGGGTTTTTCAGTAAATTCTAAGTTTTTCAGTGCAACTCACTCATATACAATGTACTACACTGTGCATTTCGTCTAATGCGGGTTTTTCAGTATATTCTAAGTTTTTCAGTGCAACTCACTCATATACAATGTACTACACTGTGCATTTCGTCTAATGCGGGTTTTTCAGTAAATTCTAAGTTTTTCAGTGCAACTCACTCATATACAATGTAACTACACTGTGCATTTCGTCTAATGCGGGTTTTTCAATAAATTCTAAGTTTTTCAGTGCAACTCACTCATATACTATGTACTACACTGTGCATTTCGTCTAATGCGGGTTTTAAAGTAAATTCCTAGTTTTTCACTGCAACTCACTCATATACTATGTACTACACTGTGCATTTCGTCTAATGCGGGTTTTTCAGTAAATTCTAAGTTTTTCAGTGCAACTCACTCATATACAATGTACTACACTGTGCATTTCGTCTAATGCGGGTTTTTCAGTAAATTCGAAGTTTTTCAGTGCAACTCACTCATATACAATGTACTACACTGTGCATTTCATCTAATGCGGGTTTTTCAGTAAATTCTAAGTTTTTCAGTGCAACTCACTCATATACAATGTACTACACTGTGCATTTCGTCTAATGCGGGTTTTTCAGTAAATTCTAAGTTTTTCAGTGCAACTCACTCTTATACAATGTACTACACTGTGCATTCCGTGTAATGCGGGTTTTTCAGTAAATTCTAAGTTTTTCATTGCAACTCACTCATATACAATGTACTACACAGTGCATTTCGTCTAATGCGGGTTTTTCAGTAAATTCTAAGTTTTTCAGTGCAACTCACTCATATAAAATGTACTACACTGTGCATTTCGTCTAATGCTGGTTTTTCAGTAAATTCTAAGTTTTTCAGTGCAACTCACTCATATACAATGTACTACACTGTGCATTTCGTCTAATGCGGGTTTTTCAGTAAATTCTAAGTTTTTCAGTGCAACTCACTCATATACAATGTACTACACTGTGCATTTCGTCTAATGCGGGTTTTTCAGTAAATTCTAAGTTTTTCAGTGCAACTCACTCATATACTATGTACTACACTGTGCATTTCGTCTAATGCGGGTTTTTCAGTAAATTCCTAGTTTTTCAGTGCAACTCACTCATATACTATGTACTACACTGTGCATTTCGTCTAATGCGGGTTTTTCAGTAAATTCTAAGTTTTTCAGTGCAACTCACTCATATACAATGTACTACACTGTGCATTTCGTCTAATGCGGGTTTTTCAGTAAATTCTAAGTTTTTCAGTGCAACTCACTCATATACAATGTACTACACTGTGCATTTCGTCTAATGCGGGTTTTTCAGTAAATTCTAAGTTTTTCAGTGCAACTCACTCATATACAATGTACTACACTGTGCATTTCGTCTAATGCGGGTTTTTCAGTAAATTCTAAGTTTTTCAGTGCAACTCACTCATATACAATGTACTACACTGTGCATTTCGTCTAATGCGGGTTTTTCAGTAAATTCTAAGTTTTTCAGTGCAACTCACTCATATACAATGTACTACACTGTGCATTTCGTCTAATGCGGGTTTTTCAGTAAATTCTAAGTTTATCAGTGCAACTCACTCATATACTATGTACTACACTGTGCATTTCGTCTAATGCGGGTTTTTCAGTAAATTCTAAGTTTTTCAGTGCAACTCACTCATATACAATGTACTACACTGTGCATTTCGTCTAATGCGGGTTTTTCAGTAAATTCTAAGTTTTTCAGTGCAACTCACTCATATACTATGTACTACACTGTGCATTTCGTCTAATGCGGGTTTTTTCAGTAAATTCCTAGTTTTTCACTGCAACTCACTCATATACTATGTACTACACTGTGCATTTCGTCTAATGCGGGTTTTTCAGTAAATTCTAAGTTTTTCAGTGCAACTCACTCATATACAATGTACTACACTGTGCATTTCGTCTAATGCGGGTTTTTCAGTAAATTCTAAGTTTTTCAGTGCAACTCACTCATATACAATGTACTACACTGTGCATTTCGTCTAATGCGGGTTTTTCAGTAAATTCTAAGTTTATCAGTGCAACTCACTCATATACTATGTACTACACTGTGCATTTCGTCTAATGCGGGTTTTTCAGTAAATTCTAAGTTTTTCAGTGCAACTCACTCATATACAATGTACTACACTGTGCATTTCGTCTAATGCGGGTTTTTCAGTAAATTCTAAGTTTTTCAGTGCAACTCACTCATATACTATGTACTACACTGTGCATTTCGTCTAATGCGGGTTTTTCAGTAAATTCCTAGTTTTTCACTGCAACTCACTCATATACTATGTACTACACTGTGCATTTCGTCTAATGCGGGTTTTTCAGTAAATTCTAAGTTTTTCAGTGCAACTCACTCATATACAATGTACTACACTGTGCATTTCGTCTAATGCGGGTTTTTCAGTAAATTCGAAGTTTTTTAGTGCAACTCACTCATATACAATGTACTACACTGTGCATTTCATCTAATGCGGGTTTTTCAGTAAATTCTAAGTTTTTCAGTGCAACTCACTCATATACAATGTACTACACTGTGCATTTCGTCTAATGCGGGTTTTTCAGTTAATTCTAAGTTTTTCATTGCAACTCACTCATATACAATGTACTACACTGTGCATTTCGTCTAATGCGGGTTTTTCAGTAAATTCTAAGTTTTTCAGTGCAACTCACTCATATACAATGTACTACACTGTGCATTTCGTCTAATGCGGGTTTTTCAGTAAATTCGAAGTTTTTTAGTGCAACTCACTCATATACAATGTACTACACTGTGCATTTCATCTAATGCGGGTTTTTCAGTAAATTCTAAGTTTTTCAGTGCAACTCACTCATATACAATGTACTACACTGTGCATTTCGTCTAATGCGGGTTTTTCAGTTAATTCTAAGTTTTTCATTGCAACTCACTCATATACAATGTACTACACTGTGCATTTCGTCTAATGCGGGTTTTTCAGTTAATTCTAAGTTTTTCATTGCAACTCACTCATATACAATGTACTACACTGTGCATTTCGTCTAATGCGGGTTTTTCAGTAAATTCTAAGTTTTTCAGTGCAGCTCACTCATATACTATATACTACACTGTGCATTTCGTCTAATGCGGGTTTTTCAGTAAATTCTAAGTTTTTCAGTGCAGCTCACTCATATACTATATACTACACTGTGCATTTCGTCTAATGCGGGTTTTTCAGTAAATTCTAATTTTTTCAGTGCAACTCACTCATGTACAATGTACTACACTGTGCATTTCGTCTAATGAGGGTTTTTCAGTAAATTCTAAGTTTTTCAGTGCAACTCACTCATGTACAATGTACTACACTGTGCATTTCGTCTAATGCGGGTTTTTCAGTAAATTCTAAGTTTTTCAGTGCAACTCACTCATATACAATGTACTACACTGTGCATTTCGTCTAATTCGGGTTTTTCAGTAAATTCTAAGTTTTTCAGTGCAACTCACTCATATACAATGTACTACACTGTGCATTTCGTCTAATGCGGGTTTTTCAGTAAATTCTAAGTTTTTCAGTGCAACTCACTCATATACAATGTACTACACTGTGCATTTCGTCTAATGCGGATTTTTCAGTAAATTCTAAGTTTTTCAGTGCAACTCACACATATACTATGTACTACACTGTGCATTTCGTCTAATGCGGGTTTTTCAGTAAATTCTAAGTTTTTCAGTGCAACTCACTCATATACTATATACTACACTGTGCATTTCGTCTAATGCGGGTTTTTCAGTAAATTCTAAGTTTTTCAGTGCAACTCACTCATGTACAATGTACTACACTGTGCATTTCGTCTAATTCGGGTTTTTCAGTAAATTCTAAGTTTTTCAGTGCAACTCACTCATATACAATGTACTACACTGTGCATTTCGTCTAATGCGGGTTTTTCAGTAAATTCTAAGTTTTTCAGTGCAACTCACTCATATACAATGTACTACACTGTGCATTTCGTCTAATTCGGGTTTTTCAGTAAATTCTAAGTTTTTCAGTGCAACTCACTCATATACAATGTACTACACTGTGCATTTCGTCTAATGCGGGTTTTTCAGTAAATTCTAAGTTTTTCAGTGCAACTCACTCATATACAATGTACTACACTGTGCATTTCGTCTAATGCGGGTTTTTCAGTAAATTCTAAGTTTTTCAGTGCAACTCACTCATATACAATGTACTACACTGTGCATTTCGTCTAATGCGGGTTTTTCAGTAAATTCTAAGTTTTTCAGTGCAACTCACTCATATACAATGTACTACACTGTGCATTTCGTCTAAAGCGGGTTTTTCAGTAAATTCTAAGTTTTTCAGTGCAACTCACTCATATACAATGTACTACACTGTGCATTTCGTCTAATGCGGGTTTTTCAGTAAATTCTAAGTTTTTCAGTGCAACTCACTCATATACAATGTACTACACTGTGCATTTCGTCTAATGCGGGTTTTTCAGTAAATTCTAAGTTTTTCAGTGCAGCTCACTCATATACTATATACTACACTGTGCATTTCGTCTAATGCGGGTTTTTCAGTAAATTCTAAGTTTTTCAGTGCAACTCAATCATGTAAAATGTACTACACTGTGCATTTCGTCTAATGCGGGTTTTTCAGTAAATTCTAAGTTTTTCAGTGCAACTCACTCATATACAATGTACTATACTGTGCATTTCGTCTAATTCGGGTTTTTCAGTAAATTCTAAGTTTTTCAGTGCAACTCACTCATATACAATGTACTACACTGTGCATTTCGTCTAATGCGGGTTTTTCAGTAAATTCTAAGTTTTTCAGTGCAACTCACTCATATACAATGTACTACACTGTGCATTTCGTCTAATGCGGGTTTTTCAGTAAATTCTAAGTTTTTCAGTGCAACTCACTCATATACAATGTACTACACTGTGCATTTCGTCTAATGCGGGTTTTTCAGTAAATTCTAAGTTTTTCAGTGCAACTCACTCATATACAATGTACTACACTGTGCATTTCGTCTAAAGCGGGTTTTTCAGTAAATTCTATGTTTTTCAGTGCAACTCACTCATATACAATGTACTACACTGTGCATTTCGTCTAATGCGGGTTTTTCAGTAAATTCTAAGTTTTTCAGTGCAACTCACTCATATACAATGTACTACTCTGTGCATTTCGTCTAATGCGGGTTTTTCATTAAATTCTAAGTTTTTCAGTGGAGCTCACTCATATACTATATACTACACTGTGCATTTCGTCTAATGCGGGTTTTTCAGTAAATTCTAAGTTTTTCAGTGCAACTCACTCATGTACAATGTACTACACTGTGCATTTCGTCTAATGAGGGTTTTTCAGTAAATTCTAAGTTTTTCAGTGCAACTCACTCATGTACAATGTACTACACTGTGCATTTCGTCTAATGCGGGTTTTTCAGTAAATTCTAAGTTTTTCAGTGCAACTCACTCATATACAATGTACTACACTGTGCATTTCGTCTAATTCGGGTTTTTCAGTAAATTCTAAGTTTTTCAGTGCAACTCACTCATATACAATGTACTACACTGTGCATTTCGTCTAATGCGGGTTTTTCAGTAAATTCTAAGTTTTTCAGTGCAACTCACTCATATACAATGTACTACACTGTGCATTTCTTCTAATGCGGATTTTTCAGTAAATTCTAAGTTTTTCAGTGCAACTCACTCATATACAATGTACTACACTGTGCATTTCGTCTAATGCGGGTTTTTCAGTAAATTCTAAGTTTTTCAGTGCAACTCACTCATATACAATGTACTACACTGTGCATTTCGTCTAATTCGGGTTTTTCAGTAAATTCTAAGTTTTTCAGTGCAACTCACTCATATACAATGTACTACACTGTGCATTTCGTCTAATGAGGGTTTTTCAGTAAATTCTAAGTTTTTCAGTGTAACTCACTCATATACAATGTACTACACTGTGCATTTCGTCTAATGCGGGTTTTTCAGTAAATTCTAAGTTTTTCAGTGCAACTCACTCATATACAATGTACTACACTGTGCATTTCGTCTAATGCGGGTTTTTCGGTAAATTCTAAGTTTTTCAGTGCAACTCACTCATATACAATGTACTACACTGTGCATTTCGTCTAAAGCGGGTTTTTCAGTAAATTCTAAGTTTTTCAGTGCAACTCACTCATATACAATGTACTACACTGTGCATTTCGTCTAATGCGGGTTTTTCAGTAAATTCTAAGTTTTTCAGTGCAACTCACTCATATACAATGTACTACACTGTGCATTTCGTCTAATGCGGGTTTTTCAGTAAATTCTAAGTTTATCAGTGCAACTCACTCATATACTATGTACTACACTGTGCATTTCGTCTAATGCGGGTTTTTCAGTAAATTCTAAGTTTTTCAGTG
>NW_028227563.1:98599-132258 GCF_978045245.1 Mus caroli | reverse complement strand
TGAAAAAGTCGAAAAATGAGAAAATCATGCAGTAGGACCTGGAATATGGTGAGAAACCCCTGAAAAAGTCTTAAAATGAGAAAATCACACTGTAGGACCTGGAATATGGTGAGAAACCCTGAAAAAGTCAAAAAAGAGAAAAACACACTCTAGGACTTGGAATATGATGAGAAACCCTGAAAAAGTAAAAAAATGAGAAAATCACACTGTAGGACTGGAATATGGTGAGAACCCTGAAAAAGTCAAAAAAGGAGAAAACACACTCTAGGACTTGGAATATGATGAGAAACCCTGAAAAAGTAAAAAAATGAGAAAATCACACTGTAGGACCTGGAATATGGTGAGAAACCTGAGAAAGTCAAAAAATGAGAAAATCAAACTGTAGGTCCTGGAATAAGGTGAGAAACCCTGAAAAAGACCAAAACTGAGAAAAATCACACTGTAATACATGGAATTAAGTGGAGAAACTCTGAAAGAGTCGACAAATTAGAAAAATAACACTCTAGGACATGGAATAATATGAGAAACCCTGAAAAAAGTAAAAAAATGAGAAAATCACACTGTACGACTTGGAATATGGTGAGAAACCCTGAAAAAGTCGGAAAAATGAGAAAATCATGCAGTAGGACCTGGAATATGGTGAGAAACCCTGAAAAAGTCAAAAAATGAGAAAATCACACAGTAGGACCTGCAATATGGTGAGAAACCCTGAAAAAGTTGAAAATGAGAAAATCACACTGTAGACTTGGAATAAGATGAGAAACCGTGAAAAAGACAAAAAATGACAAAAATACACTGTAGGAGCTGGAATATGGTGAGAAACCCTGAAAAAGTCCAACAATAAGAAATTCACACTTGTAGGACCTGCAATATGGTGAGAAACCCATAAAAGTCAAAAAATGAGAAAATCACACTGTAGGACTTGGAGTAAGATGAGAAACCCTGAAAAAGTCAAAAAATGAGAAAATCACCATATAGGACTTGAAATATGGTGAGAAACCCTGAAAAAGTAAAAAATGAGCAAAATATGCAGTAGGACCTGGAATATGGTGAGAAACACTGAAAAAGTCTTAACATGAGAACAATCATACTGTAGGACCTGGAATATGGTCAGAAACACTGAAAATGTCTAAAAATGAGAAAATCACACATTAGGACCTGGAATATGGTGATAAACTCTGAAAAAGTCAAAAAAATGAGAAAAATACACTGTAGGACCTGGAATATTTTTTGAGAAACCCTGAAAAGTCCGAAAAAGAGAAAATCACACTCTAGGACTTGGAATAGGATGAGAAAACCTGAAAAAGTCAAAAATGAAAAAATCACACTGTAGTACCTAGAATATGGTGAGAAACACTGAAAAAGTCTTAACGTGAGAAAATCACACAGTAGGACCTGGAATATGGTGAGAAACCCTGAAATATTTGAAAAATAAGAAAATCAAACTTGTAGTACCTGCAATATGGTGAGAAACCCTGAAAAAGTCGAAAAATGAGAAAATCACACTGTTCGACTTGGAATAAGATGAGAAACCGTGAAAATTTTAAAAAATGAGAAAAATACACTGTAGTAGATGGAACATGGTGAGAAACCCTGCAAAAGTCGAAAAATAAGAAATTCACACTTGTAGGACCTGTAATATGGTGAGAATCCCTGAAAAACTCGAAAAATGAGAAAATCACACTCTAGGACTTGGAATATGATGAGAAACCCTGAAAAAGTCGAAAAATGAGAAAATCAAACAGTAGGACCTGGATTATGGTGAGAAACCCTGAAACAGTCGAAAAATAAGAAATTCAAACTTGTAGTACCTGCAATATGGTGAGAAACCCTGAAAAAATTCGAAAATGAGAAAATCACACTGTAGGACTTGGAATAAGATGAGAAATCATGAAAAAGTCAAAAAATGAGAGAAATACACTGTAGGAGCTGGAATATGGTGAGAAACCCCGAAAAAGTCGAAAAATCAGAAAATTACACTTGTAGGACCACCAATATGGTGAGAAACCCTGAAAAAGTCGAAAAATGAGAAAATCACACACTAGGACCCAGAATATGGTGAGAAACCCTGAAAAAGTTGAAAAATGAGAATATCAAACTGTAGGACCTGGAATATGGTGAGAAACACTGAAAAAGTCAAAAATGAGAAAATCACACTTTAGGACATGGAATATGATGAGAAACCCTGAAAAAGTAAAAAAATGAGAAAAATCACACTGTAATACATGGAGTAAGTGGAGAAACTCTGAAAGAGTCAACAAATTAGAAAAATAACACTCTAGGACATGGAATAAGATGAGAAACCCTGAAAAAGTCAAAAAATGAGAAAATCACACTGTAGGACTTGGAATATGGTGAGAAACCCTGAAAAAGTCGAAAAATGAGAAAATCATGCAGTAGGACCTGGAATATGGTGAGAAACCCTGAAAAAGTCAAAAAAATGAGAAAATCACACAGTAGGACCTGGAATATGATGAGAAACCCTGAAAAAGTCAAAAAATGAGAAAATCACACTGTACTACTTGGAATATGGTGAGAAACCCTGAAAAAGTCGAAAAATGAGAAAATCATGCAGTAGGACCTGGAATATGGTGAGAAACCCTGAAAAAGTCAAAAAATGAGAAAATCACACAGTAGGACCTGGAATATGATGAGAAACCCTGAAAAAGTCAAAAAATGAGAAAATCACACTGTACTACTTGGAATATGGTGAGAAACCCTGAAAAAGTCGAAAAATGAGAAAATCATGCAGTAGGACCTGGAATATGGTGAGAAACCCTGAAAAAGTCAAAAAATGAGAAAATCACACTGTAGGACTTGGAATAAGATGAGAAATCATGAAAAAGTCAAAAAATGAGAGAAATACACTGTAGGAGCTGGAATATGGTGAGAAACCCCGAAAAAGTCGAAAAATCAGAAAATTACACTTGTAGGACCACCAATATGGTGAGAAACACTGAAAAAGTCGAAAAATGAGAAAAATCACACAGTAGTATATGGATAATGGTGATATAATCTGAAGAAGTCAAAAAATTAGAAAAATCACACTCTAGGACTTGGAATAAGATGAGAAACCCCGAAAAGTCAAAAAATGAGAAAATCACACTGTAGGACTTGGAATATAATGAGAAACCCTGAAAAAGTCAAAAAATGAGAAAATCACACTGTACGACTTGGAATATGGTGAGAAACCCTGAAAAAGTCGAAAAATGAGAAAATCACGCTGTAGGACCAGGAATATTGTGAGAAAACGTGAAAAAGTCTAAAAATGAGAAAAATACACTGTAGGAGCTGGAATATGTTGAGAAAACCTGATAAAGTCGAAAAATAAGAAACTCACACTTGTTTGACCTCCAATATGGTGAGAAACACTGAAAAAGTCAAAAAATGAGAAAATCACACTTTAGGACTTGGAATATGATGAGAAACCCATAAAAGTCAAAAAATGAGAAAATCACGCTGTAGGGTTGGAATATGGTGAGAAAAACTGAAAAAGTCGAAAAAAGAAAAAAATCACGCATTAGGAGCGGCAATTTGGTGAGAAACACTGAAAAAGGCTTACAATGAGAAAATCACACTGTAGGACCTGGAATATGGTGAGAAACCCTGGAAAAGTAAAAAAATGAGAAAAATCACACTGTAATACATGGAGTAAGTGGAGAAACTCTGAAAGAGTCAACAAATTAGAAAAATAACACTCTAGGACATGGAATAAGATGAGAAACCCTGAAAAAGTCAAAAAATGAGAAAATCACACTGTAGGACTTGGAATATGATGAGAAACCCTAAAAAAGTCGAAAAATGAGAAAATCACACTGTAGGACTTGGAATATGGTGAGGAACCCTGAAAAAGTCGAAAAATGAGAAAATCATGCAGTAGGACCTGGAATATGGTGAGAAACCCTGAAAAAGTCTTAAAATGAGAAAATCACACTGTAGGACCTGGAATATGGTGAGAAACCCTGAAAAAGTCAAAAAAAGAGAAAAACACACTCTAGGACTTGGAATATGATGAGAAACCCTGAAAAAGTAGAAAAATGAGAAAATCACACTGTAGGACCTGGAATATGGTGAGAAACCCTGAAAAAGTCAAAAAATGAGAAAATCAAACTGTAGGTCCTGGAATAAGGTGAGAAACCCTGAAAAAGTCCAAAACTGAGAAAAATCACACTGTAATACATGGAATAAGTGGAGAAACTCTGAAAGAGTCGACAAATTAGAAAAATAACACTCTAGGACATGGAATAATATGAGAAACCCTGAAAAAGTCAAAAAAGGAGAAAATCACACTGTAGGACTTGGAATATGATGAGAAACCCTAAAAAGTCGAAAAATGAGAAAATCACACTGTAGGACCTGGAATATGGTGAGAAACCCTGAAAAAGTCAAAAAATGAGAAAATCATGCAGTAGGACCTGGAATATGGTGAGAAACCCTGAAAAAGTCTTAAAATGAGAAAATCACACTGTAGGACCTGGAATATGGTGAGAAACCCTGAAAAAGTCAAAAAAAGAGAAAAACACACTCTAGGACTTGGAATATGATGAGAAACCCTGAAAAAGTAAAAAAATGAGAAAATCACACTGTAGGACCTGGAATATGGTGAGAAACCCTGAAAAAGTCAAAAAAGGAGAAAAACACACTCTAGGACTTGGAATATGATGAGAAACCCTGAAAAAGTAAAAAAATGAGAAAATCACACTGTAGGACCTGGAATATGGTGAGAAACCCTGAGAAAGTCAAAAAATGAGAAAATCAAACTGTAGGTCCTGGAATAAGGTGAGAAACCCTGAAAAAGACCAAAACTGAGAAAAATCACACTGTAATACATGGAATAAGTGGAGAAACTCTGAAAGAGTCGACAAATTAGAAAAATAACACTCTAGGACATGGAATAATATGAGAAACCCTGAAAAAGTAAAAAAATGAGAAAATCACACTGTACGACTTGGAATATGGTGAGAAACCCTGAAAAAGTCGAAAAATGAGAAAATCATGCAGTAGGACCTGGAATATGGTGAGAAACCCTGAAAAAGTCAAAAAATGAGAAAATCACACAGTAGGACCTGCAATATGGTGAGAAACCCTGAAAAAGTTGAAAAATGAGAAAATCACACTGTAGGACTTGGAATAAGATGAGAAACCGTGAAAAAGACAAAAAATGACAAAAATACACTGTAGGAGCTGGAATATGGTGAGAAACCCTGAAAAAGTCCAACAATAAGAAATTCACACTTGTAGGACCTGCAATATGGTGAGAAACCCATAAAAGTCAAAAAATGAGAAAATCACACTGTAGGACTTGGAGTAAGATGAGAAACCCTGAAAAAGTCAAAAAATGAGAAAATCACCATATAGGACTTGAAATATGGTGAGAAACCCTGAAAAAGTAAAAAATGAGCAAAATATGCAGTAGGACCTGGAATATGGTGAGAAACACTGAAAAAGTCTTAACATGAGAACAATCATACTGTAGGACCTGGAATATGGTCAGAAACACTGAAAATGTCTAAAAATGAGAAAATCACACATTAGGACCTGGAATATGGTGATAAACTCTGAAAAAGTCAAAAAAATGAGAAAATTACACTGTAGGACCTGGAATATTTTTTGAGAAACCCTGAAAAAGTCCGAAAAAGAGAAAATCACACTCTAGGACTTGGAATAGGATGAGAAAACCTGAAAAAGTCAAAAAATGAAAAAATCACACTGTAGTACCTAGAATATGGTGAGAAACACTGAAAAAGTCTTAACGTGAGAAAATCACACAGTAGGACCTGGAATATGGTGAGAAACCCTGAAATATTTGAAAAATAAGAAAATCAAACTTGTAGTACCTGCAATATGGTGAGAAACCCTGAAAAAGTCGAAAAATGAGAAAATCACACTGTTCGACTTGGAATAAGATGAGAAACCGTGAAAATTTTAAAAAATGAGAAAAATACACTGTAGTAGATGGAACATGGTGAGAAACCCTGCAAAAGTCGAAAAATAAGAAATTCACACTTGTAGGACCTGTAATATGGTGAGAATCCCTGAAAAACTCGAAAAATGAGAAAATCACACTCTAGGACTTGGAATATGATGAGAAACCCTGAAAAAGTCGAAAAATGAGAAAATCAAACAGTAGGACCTGGATTATGGTGAGAAACCCTGAAACAGTCGAAAAATAAGAAATTCAAACTTGTAGTACCTGCAATATGGTGAGAAACCCTGAAAAATTCGAAAAATGAGAAAATCACACTGTAGGACTTGGAATAAGATGAGAAATCATGAAAAAGTCAAAAAATGAGAGAAATACACTGTAGGAGCTGGAATATGGTGAGAAACCCCGAAAAAGTCGAAAAATCAGACAATTACACTTGTAGGACCACCAATATGGTGAGAAACCCTGAAAAAGTCGAAAAATGAGAAAATCACACACTAGGACCCAGAATATGGTGAGAAACCCTGAAAAAGTTGAAAAATGAGAATATCAAACTGTAGGACCTGGAATATGGTGAGAAACACTGAAAAAGTCAAAAAATGAGAAAATCACACTTTAGGACATGGAATATGATGAGAAACCCTGAAAAAGTAAAAAAATGAGAAAAATCACACTGTAATACATGGAGTAAGTGGAGAAACTCTGAAAGAGTCGACAAATTAGAAAAATAACACTCTAGGACATGGAATAAGATGAGAAACCCTGAAAAAGTCAAAAAATGAGAAAATCACACTGTAGGACTTGGAATATGGTGAGAAACCCTGAAAAAGTCGAAAAATGAGAAAATCATGCAGTAGGACCTGGAATATGGTGAGAAACCCTGAAAAAGTCAAAAAATGAGAAAATCACACAGTAGGACCTGCAATATGGTGAGAAACCCTGAAAAAGTTGAAAAATGAGAAAATCACACTGTAGGACTTGGAATATGATGAGAAACCCTGAAAAAGTCAAAAAATGAGAAAATCACACTGTACTACTTGGAATATGGTGAGAAACCCTGAAAAAGTCGAAAAATGAGAAAATCATGCAGTAGGACCTGGAATATGGTGAGAAACCCTAAAAAAGTCGAAAAATGAGAAAATCACACTGTTCGTCTTTGAATAAGATGAGAGACCGTGAAAATTTTAAAAAATGAGAAAAATACACTGTAGTAGCTGGAACATGGTGAGAAACCCTGCAAAAGTCGAAAAATAAGAAATTCACACTTTTAGGACCTGCAATATGGTGAGAATCCCTGAAAAAGTCGAAAAATGAGAAAATCACACTCTAGGAATTGGAATATGATGAGAAACCCTGAAAAAGTCGAAAAATGATAAAATCACACAGTAGGACCTGCAATATGGTGAGAAACCCTGAAACAGTCAAAAAATAAGAAAATCAAACTTGTAGTACCTGCAATATTGTGAGAAAACCTGAAAAAAGAAAGAAAGAAAGAAAGAAAGAAAGAAAGAAAGAAAGAAAGAAAGAAAGAAAGAAACCAAGGAGAATAAAAAGTTTTTATAAAAGTTTTATAAAAAGTGTTAAAGTTTTTAAAAATTAAAAAAAAAAATTACCAGATCACCATCAAGCACACACAGCATTGGCTGTCTTCAGGTGTATCCTTTCAGCCTCCGAAACAAAAAGCAATGGCTGTCTGTCTTCAGGTGTATCCTATTCTCGAGTCTTACTTCCAACCTGAGTGCTGGGCTGAGCTGCCTCATTATGTAATTGTAAACCTTCCTTGGTTTGTCTTTTCCATTTCTAAGACTAACAGGCCTTTTTCTATTTAGAGAATATGCTCATGACTGTCCTTTAGATATAGTAAATATAACTGTTGCTCATAAAACTTGTTTTCTAGGAATTTTTAAAGGGCAATGGCAGAGTTTATTTATAAAAAATATTTTGCATTTATTTATTTGTGTGAGTGAATAAGCTCAGGTCTTCAAACTCGTCAGGAGTTATGATTACCTCCCCTCTCTCTCACCCCCTCTTTCTCCTCTCTCTCAATGATCAATTTTATTTTTAGTGTAAGAATGTTTTGCATGTGTATGCTGTGCCCACAGACTCCAGAACAGAGTATTAGATCCCCTGGAACTGGAGATGGGCCACCATATATATATACTGGTAATTGAGCCCAGGTTCTCTGGAAGAGGAGACAATGCTCTTAATTGTTGAGTCCTCTCTGTAGCCACATCTTTCATTCTTTTTTTTTTTGAGTATATGTGAGGCTGTGTTTATATACATCATATGCAGACAATAAGAATGATTTAGATTCTTCAGCATCTGACACACTCTTCTGGAGTGTCTGAACATAGCTACAGCATACTTAAATATAATAAATAAATAAATCTTTAAAAAGAAAAGGAAAAGTAAAAAAGAAAGAACAGGCCTGCCATATGCATGTTCATAGAGGAAAATGGAAGAGACCCCAATCTAACCTCAGCAGGGTGCTTCCTTCTGGATGGTAGCTCACAGTTTCATCCCAGCAAGACAGGCAAATCACTGAGTTCAAGGACAGTAAGGTTCAGGACAGCCAAGGTTAGGAAGGAAAAGGGTCTATGTTGAGAATACAAACCGACAAAACAACAACTAGGAAAAAGAAGTGACAATGTAACTTGGGGTAGGGTACCAACAAGAGAAAGCTTTCTGTTACCACTTACAAACACCAGTAGCCTTGCACCCTTCTGCCCAGGTCCCTGCCTTCCTTTCTAGGCATTCTAAGGATGCCAGGGGGTGGGGGAATCCAAATTAACTTTTTAATAACAAAGACATATGATGTACATAAACACAGCCTCACATATACTTCTAAAAATTTAAAGATGTGTGGGGCGACAATTAACCGGCTCAACAATTAACAGCATTGTCTCCTCTTCCAGAGAACCTGGGATCAACTACCAGCCACTATATGGTGGCCCATTTCCAGTTCCAGGGGATCAGACAGACAGACAGACAAACAGTCAAGGATGGCAGGCCTGCCTGGTTTTTCTTTCTTTCTTATCCTTTTTAAAAAAATGTTTATTTATTTATTTATGTATTTATTATATATAAGTACACTGTAGCTGTCTTCAGACACTCCAGAAGAGGGTGTCAGATTCTGGAGAATCTAAATCCCTCTTATGGTCTCCATATGATGTACATAAACACAGCCTCACATACATTTCTAAAAATTTAAAGATTTGTGGGGCCACTGAAAGGGCTCAATAATTAACAGCATTGTCTCCTCTTCCAGAGAACCTGGGATGAACTACCAGCAACTATATGGTGGCCCATCTCCAGTTCCAGGGGATCAGACAGACAGACAGACATACACACAGATAGAGATAAGGATGGAGGCCTGCCTGGTCTTTCTTTCTTTCTTATTCTTTTAAGAAATGTTTATTTATTTATTTATGTATTTATTAGATATGGGTACACTGTAGCTGTCTTCACACACTCCATTAGAGTGTGTCAGATTCTGGAGAATCTAAATCCCTCTTATGGTCTGCATATGATGTACATAAACACAGCCTCACACATACTTCTCAAAATTTAAAGATGGATGGGGCCACTGAAATGGCTCAACAATTAACAGCTTTGTCTCCTCTTCCAGAGAACCTGTGATCAACTATCAGACACTATTGTGGCCCATCTCCAGTTCCAGAAGATCAGACAGACAGACAGACAGACAGACAGACAGACAGACAGAGATAAGGATGGCAGGCCTGCCTGGTCTTTCTTTTTTTCTTATCATTTTTAAAAAAATGTTTATTTATTTATTTATTTATTTATTTATTTATTTATGTATTTATTAGATATAAGTTCACTGTAGCTGTCTTCAGACACTCCAGAAGAGGGTGTAGGATTCTGGAGAATCTAAATCCCTCTTATGGTCTGCATATGATGTACATAAACACAGCCTCACATATACTTCTAAAAATTTAAAGATGTGTGGGGCCACTGAAAGGGCTCAACAATTAACAGCATTGTCTCCTCTTCCAGAGAACCTGGGATAAACTACCAGCAACTATATGGTGGCCCATCTCCAGTTCCAGGGGATCAGACAGACAGACAGAGATAAGGATGGCAGGCCTGCCTGGTCTTTCTCTCTTTCTTATCTTTGTAAAAAAATGTTTATTTATTTATTTATTTATTTACGTATGTATTTATTAGATATAAGTACACTGTAGCTGTCTTCAGACACTCCAGAAGAGGGTGTCAGATTCTGGATAATATAAATCCCTCTTATGGTCTGCATATGATGGACATAAACACAGATTCACATACACTTCTAAAAATTTCAAGATGGGTGGGGCCACTCAAAGGGCTCAACAATTAACAGCATTGTCTCTTCTTCCAGAGAACCTGGGATCAACTACCAGCAACTATATGGTGGCCCATCTCCAGTTCCAGGGGATCAGACAGACAGACAGACAGACAGAGATAAGTAGGGCAGGCCTGCCTGGTCTTTCTTTCTTTCATATCCTTTTAAAAAATGTTTATTTATTTATTTATATGTTTATTAGATATAAGTACACTGTAGCCGTCTTCAGACACTCCAGAAGAAGGTGTCAGATTCTGAAGAATCTAAATCCCTCTTATGGTCTGCATATGATGTACATAAACACAGCCTCACATTTACTTCTTAAAATTTAAAGGTGGGGGGGGCCACTGAAAGGGCTCAGCAATTAACAATATTGTCTCCTCTTCCAGAGAACCTGGGATCAACTAGCTGCAACTATATGGTGGCCCATCTCCACTCCCAGGGGATCAGACAGACAGACAGACAGACAAGGATAAGGATGGCAGGCCTGCCTGGTCTTTCTTTCTTTCTTATCCTTTTTAAAAAATGTTTATTTATTTATGTATTTATTAGATATAAGAACACTGTAGCTGTCTTCAGACACTCCAGAAGAGGGTGTCAGATTCTGGAGAATCTAAATCCCTCTTATGGTCTGCATATGATGTACATAAACACAGCCTCTCATATAGTACTAAAAATTTAAAGACGGGTGGGGCCACTGAAAGCGCTCAACAATTAACAGCATTGTCATCTCTTCCAGAGAACCTGGGATCAACTACCAGCACCTATATGGTGGCCCATCTCCAGTTCCAGGGGATCAGAACGACAGACAGACAGACAGACAGACAGAGAAAAGATTGGCAGGCCTGCCTGGTCTTTCTTTCTTTCTTATCTGGTTTAAATAATGTTTATTTATTTATTTATTCATTTATTTATTTATTTATTAGATATAAGTACACTGATGCTGTCTTCAGACACTCCAGAAGAGGGTGTCAGATGCTGGAGAATCTAAATCCCTCTTATGGTCTGCATATGATGTACATAAACACAGCCTCACATATACTTCTAAATATTTAAAGAAGTATGGGGCCACTGAAAGGGCTCAACAATTAACAGCATTGTCTCCTCTTCCAGAGAACCTTGGATCAACTACCAGCAACTATATGGTGGCCCATCTCCAGTTCCAGGGGATCAGACAGACAGACAGACAGACAGAGATAAGGATGGCAGGCCTGCCTGGTCTTACTTTCTTTCTTATCCTTTTTAAAAAATGTTTATTTATTTATTTCTTTATTTATTTATGTATTTATTATATATAAGTACACTGTAGCTGTCTTCAGACACTCCAGTAGAGGGTGTCAGATTCTGGAGAATCTAAATCCACTTATAATCTGAATATGATGTACATAAACACAGCCTCACATATACTTCTAAATATTTAAAGAAGTGTGGGGCCACTGAAAGGGCTCAACAATTAACAGCATTGTCTCCTCTTCCAGAGAACCTGGGATAAACTACCAGCAACACTATGGTGGCCCATCTCCAGTTCCAGGGGATCAGACAGACAGACAGACAGACAGACAGAGATAAGGGCGGCAGGCCTGCCTGGTCTTTCTTACTTTCTTATCCTTTTTAAAAAATGTTTATTTATTTATTTATTTATTTATTTATTTATTTATTTATTCATTTGTTTATTTATTTATGTATTTATTAGATATAAGTACACTGTAGCTGTCTTCAGACACTCCAGAAGAGGGTGTCAGATTCTAGAGAATCTAAATCCCTCTTATGGTGTGCATATGATGTACATAAACACAGCCTCACAATTTCTTCTAAAAATTTAAAGATGGGTGGGGCCCCAGAAATGGCTCAACAATTAACAGCATTGCCTCTTCTTCCAGAGAACCTTGGATAAACTACCAGCAATTATATGGTGGCCCATCACCAGTTCCAGGGTATCAGACAGTCAGACAGAGAGACAGAGATAAGGAACGGAGGCCTGCCTGGTCTTTCTTTCTTTCTTATACTTTTAAAAAAATGTTTATTTATTTATTTATTTATTTATTTATTTATTAGATATAAGTACACTGTAGCTGACTTCAGACACTCTAGAAGAGGGTGTCATCTTCTGGAGAATCTAAATCCCTCTTATGGTCTGCATATGATGTACATAAACACAGCCTCACATATACTTCTAAAAATTTAAAGATGGGTGGGCCCACTGAAAGGGCTCAACAATTAACAGCATTGTCTCCTCTTCCAGAGAACGTGGGATCAACTACCAGCAACTATATGGTGGCCCATCTCAAGTTGCAGGGGATCAGACAGACAGACAGACAGACAGAGATAAGGATGGCAGTCCTGCCTGATTTTTCTTTCTTTCTTATCCTTTTTAAAAATGTTTATTTATTTATTTATTCATTTATTCATTTATTTATTTATGTATTTATTAGATATATGTACACTGTAGCTGTCTTCAGACTCTCCAGAAGAGGGTGTCAGATTCTGGAGAATCTATATCCCTCTTATGGTCTGCATATGATGTACATAAACACAGCCTCACATATACTTCAAAAAATTTAAAGATGGGTGGGGCCACTGAAAGGGCTCAACAATTAACAGCATTGTCTCCTCTTCCAGAGGACCTAGGATCAACTACCAGCAGCTATATTGTGGCCCATCTCCAGTTCCAGGGGATCTGACAGACATACATACAGAGAGACAGACATGGATTGCAGGACTGCCTGGTTTTTCTTTCTTTCTTATACATTTTAAAAATTTTTATTTATTTATATATGTATTTATTAGATATAAGTACACTGTAGCTGTCTTCAGACACTTCAGAAGAGGGTGTCATATTCTGGAGAATCTAAATCCCTCTTATGTTCTGCATACGATGTACATAAACACAGCCTCACATATACTTCTAAAAATTTAAAGATGTGTGGGGCCACTGAAACGGCTCAACAATTAACAGCATTGTCTCCTCTACCAGAGAACCTGGGATCAAATACCAGCAACTATATGGTGGCCCATCTCCAGTTCCAGGGGATCAGGCAGACAAAGAGACAGACAGACAAGGGTGGCAGGCCTCCCTGGTTTTTCTTTCTTTCTTATCGTTTTTAAAAAATGTTTATTTATTTATTTATTTATGTATTTATTAGATATAAGTACACTGTAGCTGTCTTCAGACACTCCAGAAGAGGGTGTCAGATTCTGGAGAATATAAATCCCTCTTATGGTCTGCATATGATGGACATAAACACAGCCTCATATTTTCTTCTAAAAATTTAAAGATGGGTGGGGCCCCAGAAATGGCTCAACAATTAACAGCATTGCCTCTTCTTCCAGAGAACTTTGGATAAACTACCAGCAACTATATGGTGGCCCATCTCCAGTTCCAGGGTATCAGACAGTCAGACAGAGAGACAGAGATAAGGATGGAGGCCTGCCTGGTCTTTCTTTCTTTCTTATACTTTTAAAAAATGTTTATTTATTTATTTATTTATTTATTTATTTATTTATTTACTTACTTATTTATTTATATATGTATTTATTAGATATAAGTACACTGTAGCTGTCTTCAGACACTCTAGAAGAGGGTGTCATCTTCTGGATAATCTAAATCCCTCTTATGGACTGCATATGATGTACATAAACACAGCCTCACATATACTTCTAAATATTTAAAGATGGGTGGGCCCACTGAAAGGGCTCAACAATTAACACCATTGTCTCCTCTTCCAGAGAACGTGGGATCAACTACCAGCAACTATATGGTGGCCCATTTCAAGTTGCAGGGGATCAGGCAGACAAAGAGACAGACAGTCAAGGGTGGCAGGCCTCCCTGGTTTTTCTTTCTTTCTTATCCTTTTTAAAAAATGTTTATTTATTTACTTATGTATTTATTAGATATAAGTACACTGTAGCTGTCTTCAGACACTCCAGAACAGGGTATCAGATTCTGGAGAATATAAATCCCTCTTATGGTCTGCATATGATGGACATAAACACAGATTCACATACACTTCTAAAAATTTAAAGATGGGTGGGGCCACTGAAAGGGATCAACAATTAACAGCATTGTCTCTTCTTCCAGATAACCTGGGATCAACTACCAGCAACTATATGGTGGCCCATCTCAAGTTCCAGGGGATCAGACAGACAGACAGACAGACAGAGATAAGGATGGCAGGCCTGCCTGGTCTTACTTTCTTTCTTATCCTTTTTAAAAAATGTTTATTTATTTATTTCTTTATTTATTTATGTATTTATTATATATAAGTACACTGTAGCTGTCTTCAGACACTCCAGTAGAGGGTGTCAGATTCTGGAGAATCTAAATCCTCTTATAATCTGAATATGATGTACATAAACACATCCTCACATATACTTCTAAATATTTAAAGAAGTGTGGGGCCACTGAAAGGGCTCAACAATTAACAATATTGTCTCCTCTTCCAGAGAACCTTGGATCAACTACCAGCAACTATATGGTGGCCCATCTCTAGTTCCCAAGGATCAGATAGTGAGACAGACAGACAGACAGAGATATGGATGGCAGGCCTGCCTGGTCTTTCTTTCTTTCTTATCCTTTTTAAAAAATGTTTATTTATTTATGTATTTATTAGATATAAGAACACTGTACCTGTCTTCAGACACTCCAGAAGAGGGTGTCATATTCTGGAGAATCTAAATCCCTCTTATGGTCTGCATATGATGTACATAAACACAGCCTCACATATAGTACTAAAAATTTAACGATGGGTGGGGCCACTGAAAGCGCTCAACAATTAACAGCATTGTCTCCTCTTCCAGAGAACCTGGGAGCAACTACCAGCACCTATATGGTGGCCCATCTCCAGTTCCAGGGGATCAGAACGACAGACAGACAGACAGACAGAGATAAGGATGGCAGGCCTGCCTGGTCTTTCTTTCTTTCTTATCTGGTTTAAATAATGTTTATTTATTTATTTATTTATTTATTTATTTATTTATTTATGTATTTATTAGATATAAGTACACTGTAGCTGTCTTCAGACACTCCAGAAGAGGGTGTCAGATTCTGATGAATCTAAATCCCTCTTCTGGTCTGCATATGATGTACATAAACACAGCCTCACATACACTTCTAAAAATTTAGAGATGGGTAGGGCCACTGATAGGGCTCAACAATTATCACTATTGTCTCCTCTTCCAGAGAACCTGGGATCAACTACCAGCAACTATATGGTAGCCCATCTCCAGTTCCAGGGGATCAGACAGACAGACAGATAGACAGAGATAAGGATGGCAGGCCTGCCTGGTCTTACATTCTTTCTTATCCTTTTAAAAAAATGTTTATTTATTTATTTATTTATTTATTTATTTATTTATTATATATAAGTACACTGTAGCTGTCTTCAGACACTCCAGTAGAGGGTGTCAGATTCTGGAGAATCTAAATCCTCTTATAATCTGAATATGATGTACATAAACACAGCCTCACATATACTTCTAAATATTTAAAGAAGTGTGGGGCCACTGAAAGGGCTCAACAATTAACAGCATTGTCTCCTCTTCCAGAGAACCTGGGATAAACTACCAGCAACACTATGGTGGCCCATCTCCAGTTCCAGGGGATCAGACAGACAGACAGACAGACAGACAGAGATAAGGGCGGCAGGCCTGCCTGGTTTTTCTTACTTTCTTATCCTTTTTAAAAAATGTTTATTTATTTATATATTTATTTATTTATTTATTTATTTATTTATTTATTTATTTATTTATTTATGTATTTATTAGATATAAGTACACTGTAGCTGTCTTCAGACACTCCAGAAGAGGGTGTCAGATTCTAGAGAATCTAAATCCCTCTTATGGTCTGCATATGATGTACATAAACACAGCCTCACATTTTCTTCTAAAAATTTAAAGATGGGTGGGGCCCCAAAAATGGCTCGACAATTAACAGCATTGCCTCCTCTTCCAGAGAACCTTGGATAAACTACCAGCAACTATATGGTGGCCCATCTCCAGTTCCAGGGTATCAGACAGTCAGACAGAGAGACAGAGGTAAGGATGGAGGCCTGCCTGGTCTTTCTTTCTTTCTTATACTTTTAAAAAAATGTTTATTTATTTATTTATTTATTTATTTATTTATTTATTTATATATTTATGTATTTATTAGATATAAGTACACTGTAGCTGACTTCAGACACTCTAGAAGAGGGTGTCATCTTCTGGAGAATCTAAATCCCTCTTATGGTCTGCATATGATGTACATAAACACAGCCTCACATATACTTCTAAAAATTTAAAGATGGTTGGGCCCACTGAAAGGGCTCAACAATTAACACCATTGTCTCCTCTTCCAGAGAACGTGGGATCAACTACCAGCAACTATATGGTGGCCCATCTCAAGTTGCAGGGGATCAGAAAGACAGACAGACAGAGAGCGATAAGGATGGCAGGCCTGCCTGATTTTTCTTTCTTTCTTATCCTTTTTAAAAATGTTTATTTATTTATTTATTCATTTATTTATTTATTTATTTATTTATTTATTTATTTATTTATTTATTTATTTATTAGATATAAGTACACTGTAGCTGTCTTCAGACTCTCCAGAAGAAGGTTTCAGATTCTGGAGAATCTATATCCCTCTTATGGTCTGCATATGATGTACATAAACACAGCCTCACATATACTTCTAAAAATTTAAAGATGGGTGGGGCCACTGAAAGGGCTCAACAATTAACAGCATTGTCTCCTCTTCCAGAGGACCTGGGATCAACTACCAGCAACTATATTGTGGCCCATCTCCAGTTCCAGGGGATCTGACAGACATACATACAGACAGACAGACAAGGATTGCAGGACTACCTGGTTTTTCTTTCTTTCTTATACATTTTAAAAATTTTTATTTATTTATATATGTATTTATTAGATATAAGTACACTGTAGTTGTCTTCAGACACTCCAGAAGAGGGTGTCATATTCTGGAGAATCTAAATCCCTCTTATGGTCTGCATATGATGTACATAAACAAAGCCTCACATATACTTCTAAAAATTTAAAGGTGTGTGGGGCCACTGAAACGGCTCAACAATTAACAGCATTGTCTCCTCTACCAGAGAACCTGGGATCAAATACCAGCAACTATATGGTGGCCCATCTCCAGTTCTAGGGGATCAGACAGACAGACAGACAGACAGATAAGGATTGCAGGCCTGCCTGGTTTTACTTTCTTTCTTATCCTTTTTAAAAAATGTTTATTTATTTATTTATGTATTTATTATATATAAGTACACTGTAGCTGTCTTCAGACACTCCACAAGAGGGTGACAGATTCTGGAGAATCTAAATCCCTCTTATGGTCTGCATATGATGTACATAAACACAGCCTCACATATACTTCTAAAAATTTAAAGATGTGTGGGGTCACTGAAAGGGCTCAACAATTAACAGCATTGTCTCCTCTAACAGAGAACCTGGGATCAACTAACAGCAACTATATTGTGGCCCATCTCCAGTTCCAGGGGATCAGGCAGACAAAGAGACAGACAGACAAGGGTGGCAGGCCTCCCTGGTTTTTCTTTCTTTCTTATCCTATTAAAATAATGTTTATTTATTTATTTTTGTATTTATTAGATATAAGTACACTGTAGCTGTCTTCAGACACTCCAGAAGAGGGTGTCAGATTCTGGAGAATCTAAATCCACATTATGGTCTGCATATGATGGACATAAACACAGCCTAACATATACATCTAAAAATTTAAAGATGGGTGGGGCCACTGAAAGGGCTCAACAATTAACAGCATTGTCTCTTCTTCCAGAGAACCTGGGATCAACTACCAGCAACTATATAGTGGCCCATCTCCAGTTCCAGGGGATCAGACAGACAGACAGACAGACAAGGATAAGGATGGCAGGCCTGCCTGGTCTTTCTTTCTTATTCTTTTAAAAAAATGTTTATTTATTTATGTATTTATTAGATATAAGTACAATGTAGCTGTCTTCAGACACTCCAGAAGAGGGTGTCAGATTCTGGAGAATCTAAATCCCTCTTATGGTCTGCATATGATGTACATAAACACAGCCTCACATATACATCTAAAAATTTAAAGATAGGTGGAGCCACTGAAAGGGCTCAACAATTAACAGCATTGTCTCCTCTTCCAGAGTACCTGGGATCAACTACCAGCAACTATATTGTGGCCCATCTCCAGTTCCAGGGGATCAGACAGACATACATACAGACAGACAGACAAGGATTGCAGGCCTGCCTGGTTTTTCTTTCTTTCTTATACATTTTAAAAATGTTTATTTATTTATTTATTTATTTATTTATTTATTTATTTATTTATGTATGTATGTATGTATTTATTAGATATAAGTACACTGTAGCTGTCTTCAGACACTTCAGAAGAGGGTGTCATATTCTGGAAATCTAAATCCCTCTTATTGTCTGCATATGATGTACATAAACACAGCCTCACATATACTTCTAAAAATTTAAAGATGTGTGGGGCCACTGAAACGGCTCAACAATTAACAGCATTGTCTCCTCTACCAGAACCTGGGATCAACTAGCAGCAACTATATTGTGGCCCATCTCCAGTTCCAGGGGATCAGACAAACAGACAGACAGACAGACAGAGATAAGGAGGGCAGGCCTGCCTGGTCCGTCTTTCTTTCTTATCCTTTTAAAAAATGTTTATTTATTTATTTATTTATTTACTTATTTATTGATTTATTAGATATAAGTACACTGTAGTTGTCTTCAGACACTCCAGAGGAGGGTGTCAGATTCTCGAGAATCTAAATCCCTCTTATGGTCTGCATATGATGTACATAAACATAGCCTCACATATACATCTAAAAATTTAAAGATATGTGGAGCCACTGAATGGGCTCAACAATTAACAGCATTGTCTTCTCTTCCAGAGAACCTGGGATCAACTACCTGCAACTATATGGTGGCCAATCTCCACTCCCAGGGGATCAGAGAGACAGACAGACAGACAAGTATAAGGATGGCAGTCCTGCCTGGTCTTTCTTTCTTATCCTTTTTAAAAAATGTTTATTTATTTATGTATTTATTATATATAAGTACACTGTAGCTGTCTTCAGACACTCCAGAAGAGGGTGTCATATTCTGGAGAATCTAAATCCCTCTTATGGTCTGCATATGATGTACATAAACACAGCCTCACATATACTACTAAAATTTTAACGATGGGTGGGGCCACTGAAAGCGCTCAACAATTAACAGCATTGTGTCCTCTTCCAGAGAACCTGGGATCAACTACCAGCACCTATATGGTGGCTCATCTCCAGTTCCAGGGGATCAGAACGACAGACAGACAGACAGACAGACAGAGATAAGAATGGCAGGCCTGCCTGGTCTTTCTTTCTTTCTTATCTGGTTTAAATAATGTTTATTTCTTTATTTACTTATTTATTTATGTATTTATTAGATATAAGTACACTGTAGTTGTCTTCAGAAACTCCAGAAGAAGGTGTCAGATTCTGATGAATCTAAATCCCTCTTCTGGTCTGCATATGATGTACATAAACACAGCCTCACATACACTTCTAAAAATTTAAAGATGGGTAGGGCCACTGATAGGGTTCAACAATTAACAGCATTGTCTCCTCTTCCAGAGAACCTGAGATCAACTACCAGCAACTATATGGTAGCCCATCTCCACTTCCAGGGGATCAGACAGACAGACAGACAGACAGACAGAGATAAGGATGGCAGGCCTGCCTGGTCTTACTTTCTTTCTTATCCTTTTTAAAAAATGTTTATTTATTTATTTATTTATTTATTTATTTATTTATTTATTTATGTATTTATTATATATAAATACACTGTAGCTGTCTTCAGACACTCCAGTAGAGGGTGTCAGCTCTGGAGAATCTAAATCCTCTTATAATCTGAATATGATGTACATAAAAAGGCCTCACATATACTTCTAAATATTTAAAGAAGTGTGTGGCCACTGAAAGGGCTCAACAATTAACAGCATTGTCTCCTCTTCCAGAGAACCTTGGATCAACTACCAGCAACTATATGGTGGCCCATCTCCAGTTCCCGGGGATCAGATAGACAGACAGACAGACAGACAGAGATATGGATGGCAGGCCTGCCTGGTCTTTCTTTCTTTCTTATCCTTTTTAAAAAATGTTTAATTAATTATTTATTTATTTATCTATTTATTTATTACATATAAGTACACTGTAGCTGTCTTCAGACACTCCAGAAGAGGGTGTCAGATTCTGGAGAATCTATATCCCTCTTATGGTCTGCATATGATGTACAAAAACACAGACTCACATTTTCTTCTAAAAATTTAAAGATGGGTGGGGCCCCAAAAATGGCTCAACAATTAACAGCATTGCTTCCTCTTCCAGAGAACCTTGGATAAACTACCAGCAACTATATGGTGGCTCATCTCCAGTTCCAGGGTATCAGACAGTCAGACAGAGAGACAGAGATAAGGATGGAGGCCTGCCTGGACTTTCTTTCTTTCTTATACTTTTAAAAAAATGTTTATTTATTTATTTATTTATTTATTTATTTATTTATTTATTAGATATAAGTACACTATAGCTGTCTTCAGACACTCTAGAAGAGGGTGTCATCTTCTGGAGAATCTAAATCCCTCTTATGGTCTGTATATGATGTACATAAACACAGGCTTACATATACTTCTAAAAATTTAAAGCTGGGTGGGCCCACTGAAAAGGCTCAAAAATTAACACCATTGTCTCCTCTTCCAGAGATTATGGGATCAACTACCAGCAACTATATGGTGGCCCATCTCAAGTTGCAGGGGATCAGACAGACAGACAGACAGACAAAGATAAGGATGTCAGTTCTGCCTGATTTTTCTTTGTTTCTTATCCTTTTTAAAAATGTTTATTTATTTATTTATTCATTTATTCATTTATTCATTTATTCATTTATTTATTTATTTATTTATTTATTTATTTATTTATTTATTTATTTATTATATATAAGTACACTGTAGCTGTCTTCAGACTCTCCAGAAGAGGGTGTCAGATTCTGGAGAATCTATATCCCTCTTATGGTCTGCATATGATGTACATAAACACAGCCTCACATATACTTCTAAAAATTTAAAGATGGGTGGGGCCACTGAAAGGGCTCAACAATTAACAGCATTGTCTCCTCTTCCAGAGGACCTGGGATCAACTACCAGCAACTATATTGTGGCCCATCTCCAGTTCCAGGGGATCTGACAGTCATACATACATACAGACAGACAATGATTGCACTACTGCCTGGTTTTTCTTTCATTCTTATACATTTTAAAAATGTTTATTTATTTATATATGTATTTATTAGATATAAGTACACTGTCGCTGTCTTCAGATACTTCAGAAGAGGGCGTCATATTCTAGAGAATCTAAATCCCTCTTATGGTCTGCATATGATGTACATAAACACAGCCTCACATATACTTCTAAAAATTTAAAGATGTGTGGGGCCACTGAAACGGCTCAACAATTAACAGCATTGTCTCCTCTACCAGAGAACCTGGGATCAACTAGCAGCAACTATATGGTGGCCCACCTCCAGTTCCAGGGGATCAGACAGACAGACAGACAGACAAACAAGGATTGCAGGCCTGCGTGGTTTTACTTTCTTTCTCATCCTTTTTAAAAAATGTTTATTTATTTATTTATATATTTATTTATTTATTTATTTATTTATTTATTTATTTATTTATTTATTAGATATAAGTACACTCTAGTTGTGTTCAGACACTCCAGATGAGGGTGTCAGATCCTGGAGAATCTAAATTCCTCTTATGGTCTGCATATGATGTACATAAACACAGCCTAACATATACTTCTAAAAATTTAAAGATAGGTGGAGTCACTGAAAGGGCTCAACAATTAACAGCATTGTCTCCTCTTCCAGAGAAGCTGGGATCAACTAACAGCAACTATATGGTGGCCCATCTCCAGTTCCAAGCGATCAGACAGACTGACAGACAGACAGACTGACAGAGATAAGGATGGAAGGCATGCCTGGTCTTTCTTTCTTTCTTATCCTTTTTAAAAAATGTTTATTTATTTATTTATATGTTTATTAGATGTAAGTACACTGTAGCCATCTTCAGACACTCCAGAAGAAGTTGTCAGATTCTGGAAAATCTAAATCCCTCTTTAGGTCTGTATATGATGTACATAAACACAGCCTCACATTTACTTCTTAAAATTTAAAGGTGGGGGGGGGGACATTGAAAGGGCTCATCAATTAACAGAATTGTCTCCTCTTCCAGAGAACCTGGGATCAACTACCAGCACCTATATGGTGGCCCATCTCCAGTTCCAGGGGATCAGAACGACAGACAGAGAGACAGACAGACAGAGATAAGGATGGCAGGCCTGCCTGGTCTTTCTTTCTTTCTTATCCGGTTTAAATAATGTTTATTTATTTATCTATTTATTTATTTATTTATTTATTTATGTATTTATGTATTTATTAGATATAAGTACACTGTAGCTGTCTTCAGACACTCCAGAAGAGGGTGTCAGATACTGACGAATCTAAATCCCTCTTCTGGTCTGCATATGATGTACATAAACGCAGCCTCAGATACACTTCTAAAAATTTAAAGATGGGTAGGGCCACAAATAGGGGTCAACAATTAACAGCATTGTCTCCTTTTCCAGAGAACCTGGTATCAACTACCAGCAACTATATGGTAGCCCATCTCCAGTTCCAGGGGTTCAGACAGACACACAGACAGACAGACAGAGATAAGGATGGCAGGCCTGCCTGGTCTTACTTTCTTTCTTATCCTTTTTAAAAAATGTTTATTTATTTATTTATTTATGTATTTATTATATATAAGTACACTGTAGCTGTCTTCAGACATTCCAGTAGAGGGTGTCAGATTCTGGAAAATCTAAATCCTCTTATAATCTGAATATGATGTACATAAACACAGCCTCACATATACTTCTAAATATTTAAAGAAGTGTGGGGCCACTGAAAGGGCTCAACAATTAACAGCATTTTCTCCTCTTCCAGATAACCTTGGATCAACTACCAGCAAATATATGGTGGCCCATCTCCAGTTCCAGGGGATCAGACAGACAGACAGACAGAGATAAGGATGGCAGGCCTGCCTGGTCTTACTTTCTTTCTTATCCTTTTAAAAAAAGTTTATTTATTTATTTATTTATTTATTTATTTATTTATTTATTTATGTATTTATTATATATAAGTACACTGTAGCTGTCTTCAGACACTCCAGTAGAGGGTGTCAGTTTCTGGAGAATCTAAATCCTCTTATAATCTGAATATGATGTACATAAAAAGGCCTCACATATACTTCTAAATATTTAAAGAAGTGTGTGGCCACTGAAAGGGCTCAACAATTAACAGCATTGTCTCCTCTTCCAGAGAACCTTGGATCAACTACCAGCAACTATATGGTGGCCAATCTCCAGTTCCCGGGGATCAGATAGACAGACAGACAGACAGACAGACAGAGATATGGATGGCAGGCCTGCCTGGTCTTTCTTTCTCTCTTATTCTTTTTAAAAAATGTTTATTTATTTATTTATTTATTTATTTATTTATTTATCTATTTATTTATTAGATATAAGTACACTGTAGCTGTTCAGACACTACAGAAGAGGGTGTCAGATTCTGGAGAATCTAAATCCCTCTTATGGTTTGCATATGATGTACATAAACACAGCCTCACATATACTTCTAAAAATTTAAAGAAGGGTGGGGCCACTCTAAAAGCTCAACAATTAACAGCATTGTCTCCTCTACCAGAGAACCTGGGATCAACTACCAGCAACTATATGGTGGCCCATCTCCAGTTCCAGGGGATCAGGCAGACAAAGAGACAGACAGACAAGGGTGGCAGGCCTCCCTGGTTTTTCTTTCTTTCTTGTCTTTTAAAAAAATGTTTATTTATTTATTTATGTATTTATTAGATATAAGTACACTCTAGCTGTCTTCAGATTTTCCAGAAGACGGTGTCAGTTTCTGGAGAATATAAATCCCTCTTATGGTCTGCATATGATGGACATAAACACAGATTCACATACACTTCTAAAAATTTAAGATGGGTGGGGCCACTGAAAGGGCTCAACATTTTCCAGCATTGTCTCTTCTTCCAGAGAACGTGGGATCAGCTACCAGCAACTATATGGTGGCCCATCTCCATTTCCAGGGGATCAGACAGACAGACAGACAGACAGACAGAGATAAGGAGGGCAGGCCTGCCTGGTCTTTCTTTCTTTCTTATCCTTTTAAAATAATGTTTTTATTTATTTATTTATTTATTTATTTATTTATTTATTTATTTATTAGATATAAGTACAATGTAGTTGTCTTCAACACTCCAGAAGAGGGTGTCAGATTCTGGAGTATCTAAATCCCTCTTATGGTCTGCATATGATGTACATAAACACAGCCTCACATTTACTTCTTAAAATTTAAAGGTGTGGGTGGCACTGAAAGGGCTCAGCAATTAACAGCATTGTCTCCTCTTCCAGAGAACCTGGGATCAACTACCTGCAACTATATGGTGTCCCATCTCCACTCCCAGGGGATCAGACAGACGGACAGACAGACAAGGATAAGGATGGCAGGCCTGCCTGGTCTTTCTTTCTTTCTTATCCTTTTTAAAAAATGATTATTTATTTATGTATTTATTAGATATAAATACACTGTAGCTGTCTTCAGACACTCCAGAAGAGGGTGTCAGATTCTGGAGAATCTAAATCCCTCTTATAGTCTGCATATGATGTACATAAACACAGACTAACATATACTAGTAAAAATTTAACGATGAGTGGGTCCGCTGAAAGGGCTCAACAATTAACAGCATTCTCTCCTCTTCCAGAGAACCTGGGATCAACTACCAGCACCTATATGGTGGCCCATCTCCAGTTCCAGGGGATCAGAACGACAGAGAGACAGACAGACAGACAGAGATAAGGATGGCAGGCCTCCTGGTCTTTCTTTCTTTTTTATCCGGTTTAAATAATGTTTATTTATTTATTTATTTATTTATTTATTTATTTATTTATTAGATATAAGTACACTGTAGCTGTCTTCAGACACTCCAGAAGAGGGTGTCAGGTTCAGATGAATCTAAATCCCTCTTCTGGTCTGCATATGATGTACATAAACACAGCTTCAAGACACTTCTAAAAATTTAAAGATGGGTAGGGCCACTGATAGGGCTCAACAATTAACATCATTGTCTCCTCTTCCAGAGAACCCGGGATCAACTACCAGGAACTATATGGTAGCCCATCTCCAGTTCCAGGGGATCAGACAGACACACAGACAGAAAGACAGACAGAGATAAGGATGGGAGGCCTGCCTGGTCTTACTTTCTTTCTTATCCTTTTTAAAAAATGTTTATTTATTTATTTATATGTTTATTTATTTATTTATTATATATAAGTACACTGTAGCTGTCTTCAGACACTCCAGTAGAGGGTGTCAGATTCTGGAGAATCTAAACCCTCTTATAATCTGAATATGATGTACATAAACACAGCCTCATATATACTTCTAAATATTTAAAGCAGTGTGGGCCCACTGAAAGGGCTCAACAATTAACAGCATTGTCTCCTCTTCCAGAGAACCTTGGATCAACTACCAGCAACTATATGGTGGCCCATCTCCAGTTCCAGGGGATCAGACAGACAGACAGACAGACAGACAGAAATAAGGATGGCAGGCCTGCCTGGTCTTACTTTCTTTCTTATCCTTTTTAAAAATGTTTATTTATTTATTTATTTATTTATTTATTTATTTATTTATTTATTTATTATATATAAGTACACTGTAGCTGTCTTCAGACACTCCAGTAGAGGGTGTCAGTTTCTGGAGAATCTAAATCCTCTTATAATCTGAATATGATGTTCATAAACAGGCCTCACATATACTTCTAAATATTTAAAGAAGTGTGGGGCCACTGAGAGGGCTCAACAATTAAGAGCATTTTCTCCTCTTCCAGAGAACCTTGGATCAACTACCAGCAACTATATGGTGGCCCATCTCCAGTTCCCGGGGATCAGATAGACAGACACACAGACAGACAGAGATATGGATGGCAGGCCTGCCTGGTCTTTCTTTCTTTCTTATCCTTTTTAAAAAAATGTTTATTTATTTATTTATTCATTTATTTATCTATTTATTTATTAGATATAAATACACTGTAACTGTTCAGACACTCCAGAAGAGGATGTCAGATTCTGGAGAATCTAAATCCCTCTTATGGTCTGCATATGATGGACATAAACACAGCCTCACATATACTTCTAAAAATTTAAAGAAGGGTGGGCCCACTCTAAAAGCTCAACAATTAACAGCATTGTCTCCTCTTCCAGAGTACCTGGGATCAACTACCAGCAACTATATGGTGGCCCATCCCCAGTTACAGGGGATCAGACAGAAAGACATACAGACAGTGCTAAGGATGGCAGGCCTGCCCTGTCTTTCTTTCTTTCTTTCTTATCCTTTTTAAAAATATTTATTTATTTATTTATTTATTTATTTATTTATTTATTTATTCATTTATGCATTTCTTAGATATAAGTACACTGTAGCTGTCTTCAGACACTCCAGAAGAGGGTGTCAGATTCTGGAGAATCTAAATCCCTCTTATGGTCTGCATATGATGTACATAAACAGAGCCTCACATATACTTCTAAAAATTAAAAGATGGGTGGGCCCACTGAAAGGGCTCAACAATTAACAGCATTGTCTCTTCTTCCAGAGAACGTGGGATCAACTACCAGCAACTATATGGTGGCCCATCTCAAGTTCCAGGGGATAAGACAGACAGACAGACAGACAGAGATAAGGATGGCAGGCCTGCCTGATTTTTCTTTCTTTCTTATACTTTTTAAAAAATGTTTATTTATTTATTTATGTATTTATTAGATATAAGTACACTGTAGCTGTCTTCAGACACTCCAGAAGAGGGTGTCAGATTCTGGAGAATCTAAATCCCTCTTATGGTCTGCATATGATGTACATAAACACAGCCTCACATATACTTCTAAAAATTTAAAGATGGGTGGGGCCACTGAGTGGGCTCAACAACTAACAGCATTGTCTCCTCTTCCAGAGGACCTGGGATCAACTACCAGCAACTATATTGTGGCCCATCTCCAGTTCCAGGGGATCAGACAGACATACATACAGACAGACAGACAAGGATTGCAGGCCTGCCTGGTTTTTCTTTCTTTCTTATCCTTTTAAAATAATGTTTATTTATTTATTTATTTATTTATTTATTTATTTATTTATGTATTTATTAGATATAAGTACACTGTAGTTGTCTTCAGACACTCCAGAAGAGGGTGTCAGATTCTGGAGAATCTAAATCCCTCTTATGGTCTTCATAATATGTACATAAACACAGCCTAACATATACTTCTAAAAATTTAAAGATAGGTGGAGCCACTGAAAGGGCTCAACAATTAACAGCATTGTCTCCTCTTCCAGAGAACCTGGGATCAACTACCAGCAACTATATGCTGTCCCATCTACAGTTCCAGGGGATCAGACACACAGAGAGACAGACAGACACTGTAGGACCCAGAATATGGCAAGAAACCCTGAGAAAGGTGGAAAATTAATAATACACTCTGTCGTACCCAGAATATGGCAAGAAAACCTCATAAAAGTAGAAAATTAAAAACTCACACTGAAGGAACCCAAATATGGCAAGAAAACCTGAAAAATGTGGAAAATGAGAATAATCACAGTGTAGAAACCAGAATTCCGAAAATACTTGAAAAACGTCGTAAATGAGAAAATCACATTTTAGGATCCAGAAATTGGGGAGAAACCCTGAGAAACGTGGAAAATTAAAAATACACTCTGTAGCACTGAGAATATGGCAAGAAACCCTCAACAAAGTAGAAAATTAAAAACTCACACTGAAGGATCCCGAATATGGCGCGAAAACATTAAAAAGGTAGAAAATGAGAATAATCACACTGTATTACCCAGAATTACAAAAACATGAAAAACATCGAAAATGAGAAAATCACACTTGTAGGACCCAAAATACGAAAAAACTTGAAAAACGTGGAAAATGAGAAAATCACACTGCAGAAACGAGAATATGCCGAACAACCATGAAAAACCTGAAAATTAAAAATTCACACTATTGGACACAGAATATGGTGAGAAACCATGAAAAGACTGGACAATTAAAAATTCACACTTCATTACCCAGATATGGAGAGAAATACTGAAAACCGTGGGAAAAAATTCACAATGAAGGACCTGGAATACGGCAAGAGACCCTGAAAAAACATGGAAATGAGAAAATCACACAGTATAACCCAGAATATGACGAAAAAACCTGAAAAAGATAAAATATTAAAATATCACACGGAAGGACCCAGAATATTGCGAAAAACCTGAAAAAGGAGGAAGATAAAATACTCACACTGAAGGACACAGAATATGGCCAGAAAACCTGAAAAAAGTAGAAAATTAAAAATTCACACTGAAAGACCCCGAATATGGTTTGAAAACCTGAAAAAGGTGGAAAATGAGAATAATCACACTGTAGGACCCAGATTATGCCCAGAAACCCTGAAAACGTGTAAAATTAAAAAAACATGCTGTAGGACATAGAATATGGCGAGAAAACCTGAAAAAAGTAGAAAATTAAAAATTCACACTGAAGGACCCCGAATATGGTGAGAAAATCTGAAAAAGGTGGAAAATGAGAATAATCACACTGTAGGACCCAGATTTTGCCCAGAAACCCTGAAAACGTGGAAAATTAAAAATACATGCTGTAGGACCCAGAATATGGCGAGAAACCCTGAAAAAAGTTCAAAATTACAAACTCACACTGTAGGACCCCAAATATAGCGAGAAACCCTGAAAAAGGTGGAAAATGAGAAAATCACATTTCAGGACCCAGAATAGGCCGAGAAAATGTGAAAAACATGAAAATTAAAAATTCACACTAACGGACCCAGAATATGGCGAGAAAAAGTTAAAAAAAAAAAGTTGAAAATTAAAATCTCACAATGAAGGAGCCCAAACATGGCGAGAAAACCTGAAAAAGGTGGAAAATGAGAAAATCACACTGTAGGATCCAGAATATGGTAAGAAACCCTGAAGAAAGTAGAAAAATACAAACTGACACTGAAGGACCCCAAATATGGGGAGAAAACCTGAAAAAGGTGGAAAATGAGAAAATCACACTGCAGGACCCAGAATATTTCAAGAAACACTGAAAAACGTGAAAATTAAAAATTCACACTGTTGGACACAGAATATGGCGAGAAACCATGAAAAAAAGTGGATAATTAAAATTCACACTGTATTACCCATAATATGGGGAGAAATACTGAAAAACGTGGAAAATTAAAAATCCACACTGAAGGACCTGGAATATGGCAAGAAAACCTGAAAATGTGGAAATGTGAAAATCACAGTGTAGGACCCAGAATATGAAGAAAAAACCTGAAAAACGTGGAAAATGAAAAATACATACTATAGGACACAGTTTATGGCGAGAAACCCTGAAAGAGTAGAAAATTAAAAACTCACACTGAAGGACCCCAAATATGGCAAGAAACCCTGAAAAAAGTAGAAAATTACAAACTGACACTGAAGAACCCCAATTATGGCGAGAAAACCTGAAAAAGGTGGAAAATGAGAAAATCACACTGTAGGACCCAGAATTACGAAAAAACTTGAAAATATCGAAAATGAGAAAATCACACTGTAGGACCCAGAATATGCCAAGAAACCCTGAAAACGTGAAAAATTAAAAATACAACGTTTAGGACCCAGAATACGGCGAGAAACCCTGAAAAAATTAGAAAATTAAAAACTCACACTGAAGGACCCGAAAAATGGCTAGAAAGGCTGAAAAAGGTGGAAAATGAGAAAATCACACTGTAGGACCCAGAATTACGAAAAAAATTGAAAAATGTGGAAAATGAGAAAATCACACTGTAGGACCCAGAATATGCCGAGAAACGCTGAAAAAAGTGAAACATTAAATATTCACACTGTCGGACCAAGAATATTACCAAAAAAAAAACCTTAAAAACGACGAAAATTAAAAATTTACACTGTGGGACCCAGAATATGGCGAGAAACACTGAAAAATGTGGAAAATTAAATTCAAACTGTAGGAACAAGAATATGCCGAGAAAACCTGAAAAAGTTTGAAAATGAAAAAATCACACTGTGGGACTGAGAATATGACGAAAAAAAAACCTTAAAAACATGGAAAATTAAAAACTCCCACTGAAGAACCTAGAATATGGCAAGAAACCCTGAAAAAGGTGGAAAATGAGAAATTCACACTGTAGGACCCAGAATATGATGAGAAACACTGAAAAATGTTGAAAAATAAAAATTCACACTATAGGACCAGAATATGGAAAAAAACCTTGAAAAACGTGGAAAATTAAAAATTCACACTGCAGGACCCAGAATATGCTGAGAAAACCTGAAAAAGGTGGAAAATGAGAAAATCACACTGTAGGATGGAGAATTGGGGAAAAAAACTTGAAAAAAGTCAAAAATTGGAAAATCGCACAGTAGGAGCAAGAATATGCCAGAAACCCTGAAAACGTGGAAAATTAAAAATACACGCTGTAGGATTCAGAATATGGCAAGAAACCCTGAAAGAAGTAGAAAATTAAAAACTCACACTGAAGGACCCGGAATATGGCGAGAAAACCTGAAAAATGTGGAAAATGAGAAAAACAATCTGTAGGACATAGAAATGCGAAAAAACTTAAAAAAAGTGGAAAATGAGAAAATCACATTGTAGGACCCAGAATATGCCAAGAAACCCTGAAAAACGAGAAAAAATAAAAATATGCTTTTTGGAGCCAGAATATTGCAAGAAACACAGTAAAAAGTAGAAAATTAAAAACTCACACTGAAAGACACCGAATATGGCAAAAAACCTGAAAAAGGTGGAAAATGAGTATAATCACACTGTAGGACACAGAATAGCGAAAAAACTTGAAAAACGTGGAAAAGGAGAAAATCACACTGCAGAACCCAGAATATGCCGAGAAACCCTAAAAACTAGAAAATTAAAAACTCACATTGAAGGACCCCGAATATGGAGAGTTAACCTGAAAAAGGTGGAAAATGAGAAAATCACACTGTAGGACCCAGAATTACAAAAAAACTTGAAAAACGTGGAAAAGGAGAAAATCACACTGCAAGACCCAGAATATGCCGAGAAACACTGAAAAATGTGAAAATAAAAAATTCACACTGTCAGACACAGAATATGGCAAGAAACCATGAAAGAAGTGGAAAATGAGAAAATCACACTGTATTGCCCAGAATATGGCGAGAAATACTGAAAAACGTGGAAAATTAAAAATTCAGACTGAAGGACCTGGAATATGGCAAGAAAACCTGAAAAACGAGGAAATGGGAAAATCACACTGTACGAGCCAGAATATGCAGAGAAAACTTGAAAAACGTGGAAAATTAAAAATACACTCTGTAGGACCCAGAATATGGCGAGAAACCCTGAAGAATGTAGAAAATTAAAAACTCACATTGAAGGACCCCGAATATGGCGAGAAAACCTGAAAAAGTTGGAAAATGAGAAAAGCACACCGTAGGACCCATAATATTACAAAAAACTTGAAAGAAGTGGAAAATTAAAAATTCACAGTGAAGGACCCAGAATATGGCGAGAAAACCTGAAAAACGAGGAAAATTCAAAATTCACACTGTAGGACCCAGAATATGGCTAGAAAACCTGAAAAAGTTGGAAAATGAGAATAATCACACTGTAGGACCAAGATATGCGAAAAAACTTGAAAAATTTCAAAATTGAGAAAATCACACTGTAGGACCCAGAATATGCTGAGAAACACTGAAAAACGTGGAAAATTAAAAATACACGCTGTAGGACCCATAATATGTCGAGAAACCCAGAAAAATTAGAAATGTAAAAACTCACACTGAGGGACCCCAAATATGGCAAGAAAACATGAAAAAGATGAAAAAAGAGAAAATCACACTGTAGGACCCAGAAATATGAAAAAACTTGAAAAATGTGGAAAATGAGAAAATCACACTGCAGAAACCAGAATATGCCGAACAACCATGAAAAACCTGAAAATTAAAAATTCACACAGTTGGACACAGAATATGGTGAGAAACCATGAAAAAAGTGGACAATTAAAATTCACACCTTTATTACCCAGATATGGCGAGAAATACTGAAAACAGTGGAAAAAAATTCACACTGAAGGACCTGGAATACGGAAAGTGACCCTGAAAAACATGGAAATGAGAAAATCACACAGTAGGACCCAGCATATGGCGAGAAAACCTGAAAAATGTAGAAAATTAAAAATTCACACTGAAGGACCCCGAATATTGCAAGAAAACCTGAAAAGGGTGGAAAATGAGAATAATCAATCTGTAGGACCCAGCTTATGCCTAGAAACCTTGAAAACGTGGAAAATTAAAAATACATGCTGTAGGACCCAGAATATGGCCTGTAACCCTGAAAAAAGTTGAAAATAACAAACTCACAATGTAGGACCCCAAATATGGCGAGAAACCCTGCAAAAGGTGGAAAATGAGAAAATCACACTGCAGGATCCAGAATATGCCGAGAAAATGTGAAAAACGTGAAAATTAATAATTCACACTCACGGACCCAGAATATGGCGAGAAACACTTAATAAAAAAGTAGGAAATTAAAAACTCACAGTGAAGGAGCCCAAACATGACCAGAAAAACCTGAAAAGGGTGGAAAATGAGAAAATCACACTGTAGGATCCAGAATATGGCGAGAAATCCTTAAAAAAGTAGAAAAATAAAAACTCACACTGAAGGACCCCAAATATGGCAAGAAAATTCGAAAAAGGTGCAAAATGAGAAAATCACACAGTAGGACCCAGAATTACAAAAAAACTTGAAAAAAGTGGAAAATGAGAAAATCACACTGCAGGACCAAGAATATTTAGAGAAATCCTGAAAAACGTGAAAATTAAAAATTCACACTCCAGGACCTAGAATATGCCGAGAAATCCTGAAAAACGTGAAAATTAAAAATTCACATTATCGGACCCAGAATATGATTAGAAACCCTGAAAAACGGGAAAATTAAAAATTCAACTGAAGGACCCGGAATATGGCGAGAAACCCTGAAAAAAGTAGAAAACTAAAAATTCACACTGAAGTACCCGGAATATGGCGAGAAAACCTGAAAAGGTGGAAAATGAGAATAATCACAGTGTAGGACCCAGAATTGCACAAAAAAAACTTGAAAAACATCGTAATGAGAAAATCACACTGTAGGACCCAGAATATGGCAAGAAACCCTGAGAAACGTGGAAAATTAATAATACACTCTGTAGTACCCAGAAT